>NW_025840895.1:0-8778 GCF_002878395.1 Capsicum annuum
ACCACCTTTGAGCCCCCAACCTTCGTTCTTGATTAATGAAAACATACTTGGAAAATACTTTCGCAGTTGTTCGTATTTTATAAATCCAATAATTTCACCTCTAACTATGAAATACAAATGCACCCGACTGTCCCTGTTATTCATTACTCCGATCCCGAAGGCCAACGTAATAGGACCGAAATCCTATAATGTTATCCCATGCTAATGTATACAGAGCGTAGGCTTGCTTTAAGTACTCTAATTTATTCAAAGTAACAGTGCCGAAGGAACGACCCGACCAGTTAAGGCTAGGAGCGCATTGCCGATTGAAGGGACGAGACGACCAATGCACAACATAGGCGGAACGGCCGGCCAATCCTAAAGTCCCACTTCGAGCTTTTTAACTACAACAACTTAAATATACGTTATTGGTACTGGAATTACTATGGTTGCTGGCACCAGAATCTCCCTCCAATGGATCCTCGTTAAGGGATTTAGATTGTACTCATTCCACTTACCAGACTCAGTGAGCCCGGTATTATTATTTATTGTCACTACCTCCCCGTGTCAGGATTGGGTAATTTGCGCGCCTGCTGCCTTCCTTGGATGTGGTAGCCATTTCTCAGGCTTCTTTTCCAAAATCGAACCCTAATTCTCCATCACCCCTCACCATCATGGTAGGCTACTATCCTACCATCGAAACTTAATAGGACAAAAATTTGAATGATGCATCCCCGGCATGATGGCCGTGGGATCTGTCGAGTTATCATGAATCATCGCAGCAATGGGCAGAGCCCGCGTTGACCTTTTATCTAATAAATGCATTCCTTCTAGAAGTCGGGGTTTGTTGCACGTATTAGCTCTAGAATTACTATGGTTATCCGAGTAGTAGATACCATCAAACAAACTATAACTGATTTAATGAGCCATTTGCAGTTTCACAGTCTGAATTTGTTCATACTTACACATGCATGGCTTAATATTTGAGACAAGTATATGACTACTGGAAGGATCAAGCAGGTAGCATTCGTCATTGATGCCGACATCGCATGAGCCCGGCCTTCCCGTGAGGGCGCAGATAGGTTCAAGGTGAGCGCGACCGTCGTTTGCAAGGAGCATCGTATAGGGCAGATAGGACTCGATAAATACCCCATACCTACTGCATCTACCGCACCCAAGAATCTTGATCGCCGCTCAAGGACCATGACCGCACAACGAAGCGAGAAAGGCGTGGGATACGAGGGCGGCCTTTTGATTCACCCCACGCACGAAATGCGAGGGGAAAAAGGCGATCAATAAAACTTGATAATGCCTGGGCATTAGGTATGTAGCACAGGAAACCAACTTCGAGCAAACCTAAATTGTGCTTTCCCCACGACTGAGATGGCAGGTGGGTCAGGACGTTGCTGCTCGAGAAGGGATCCAACCTAACCGCACTTATCGAATAGAACACACGCACCGTGCGTCTAAATGCTCCGTCGATACACGCCCAACACCGGCCCCAACGCCTAGCAATAGATGTCGTGAGCTGCTGCCCATGCGGACGTTGCAAGGCTAAAGCAAGTCCCGCTTGACACGATAGCCAGCCCTTGGGAGGAGCAGAGGAGATGAAGGCACGTCGAGGCTTATGCACGGGCGCCACCCACGCCAGCCGCTGGTGCTCGCCGCAGATTCATTAAGAAAATCTTTTTTTCAAATACCATTTATGAAAATTCAAAAACTAAGTAAAAATAATTCAAAAATAGAAAAAATATTTATAAAAATATAAAAAACATTAGGAAAATATTTCCTGCGCATGAACTTACCCTAAACCAACAATCGAGTGCATATTTATACGTATAACGTAATGGTATAAAATATTTAAATTTAAGGATATTAAATAAAAGATTGAAAAAAATATAAAAATAACGTAGGGACATTAGAAAAATCGCCCAAAATGAAACAGATAAGTAACAACCCCAAAATATAAATATTAGAATGAAATAACCTTAAACCAACAATTGAGTGCATATCTCTACGAATAACGTAACGATATAAAATATTTAAATTTAAGGATATTAAGTAAAAATTTTAAAAAAAGGCGACGAGACATTAAGAAAACCGTCACAACATATGAGGTAACATTGAAATATATTTAAAATAAATAATTAGAGCGGATATGTAAAAAAATGAGCATGCAACGGTGAGAAAGATGGATGAACTTCAGGAAAATATTAGGATGATCGAATGTAGTTTTACGCTCTTTTGATTTTGTCACGGTGGTTCCTTGCTGCCATAGTGCCACGGTGCCTAGGTGACTTGGTGCTTTGGTGCCATGGTACCATGGTGCCTTGGTGCCACGGTGTGTTGGTGCCATGGTGCCACGGTGCCATAGTCCCTTGGTGCTAGGTGCATCGCCGCCTTGGTGCCATGGTGCCACGGTGCCATAGTTCCACGGTGCCATGATGCCACGGTGCCTTGGTGAAATAGAGCCATTGAGCCTGGTGCCTTTGTGCCATGGTGCCACTGTGCTATGGTGCCACGGTGCCACGGTGCCTTGCTGCCCGGTGCCATGGTGCCATGGTGTCTTGGTGCCACGGTGCCTTGGTGAACGGTGATATGGTGACTCAGTGCCATGGTGCTACGGTGCCTTGGTGCCTTGGAGCCTTTGTGCCATGGTGCGTTTGTGCCATGGCGCCTTTGTGCCTTGGTTCCATGGGGCTATGGTTTCTTGTGCCCATGGTGATTTGGGGGCGATGGTGTCGGTGCACGGATATCCAACTTGACAAAGACACCACTATGGTAGGCCACTATATGTCCGTCGACGTTTGTCATTGGACGTGCCTCTAGCATTGCACTCGACGATCATAAAAACCTCTAATTGCGACATGCCTCCACGCACCGACATTGTTCTTGGCATGTCGATGAGCACTTAAGCCGCACTCCGCATCGTGGAAAACCTCTAGTTGCGATGCCGTTGTTTTGGATGAAAGGCCACTTGATATCATGTACTTAACTATTTAGAATGGAATGCACGCGACACTTGAAAAACAAGTGGCTAACTCGGGTGAGGTGAACTCACAATACTTAGTGGGATTTTTCAAGGACGGATGGTTAAACCTCCTTTGGAGATGGATGAAAAAATGATTGGATTGGATGGGGAGGGATGAACCAGAACGAATAAGGAATGAATCTCAGTAGATCATGGCAGCAAGGCCACTCTTCCACTTTCAATACTCCATCACATATTTAAGTTGTCTGCAAAGGATTCTACCCACCGTTCAATGGAATTATACTTCAAGGCGGCCATCGCGACTCTTTTGCCACGGTGGCATGGCAAACGACACGTGCCTTTGGGGGCCGAGGCCCCTACTGCGGGTCAGCAAACGGACAGTGGGCGCATGCATCGCTTCTAGCCCGGATTCTAACTTTGAGGCGTTCAGTCATAATCCAGCACACGGTAGCTTTGCGCCACTGGCTTTTGAACCAAGCATAATGACAAATTGTTTGAATCAACATTTCTTCTCGTACTAGGTTAAATTACTACTGCGATACTGTCATAAGTAGGGTAAAACTAACTTATCTCACGACGGTCTAAACCCATCTCACATTCCCTATTGATGGGTGAACATTCCAACAATTGGTGAATTCTGCTTCACAATAATAGGAAGAGCCGACATCGAAGGATGAAAAAGCAACGTTGCAATGAACGCTTGGCTACAACAGGCCAGTTATCCCTGTGCTAACACTTTTCTAACACCTCTAGTTTCAAATTCCAAAGTTCTAAAGAATCGTTAGGCCACGCTTTTATGGTTCGTATTCGTACTAGAAATCAGAATCAAATGAGCTTTTACCCCTCTGTTCCACACGATATTTTTTGTTCTCGTTGAGCTCATCTTAGGACACCTACGTTATCTTTTAAAAGATGTCCCACCCCAGCCAAACTCCCCAACTGACAATGTCATAGAATAAGTAAAATAACGTTAAAAGTAGTGGTATTTCAGTTTTACCTTTCGTCTCTCACTTATACTATACCTCTCAAGTCATTTCACAAAGTCGGAGTAGAGTCAAGCTCAAGAGGGTCTTCTTTCCCCGCTGATTCTGCCAAGCCCGTACCCTTGGCTGTGGTTTCGTAGGATAGTAGACAGGGATAGTGGGAATCTCGTTAATCTATTCATGTGCGTCACTAATTAGATGACGAGGCATTTGGATACCTTAAGAGAGTCATAGTTACTCCCGCCGTTTACCCGCGCTTGGTTGAATTTATTCACTTTGACATTCAGAGCACTGGGACCATCGCAATGCTTTGTTTTAATTAAACAGTCAGATTCCCCTTGTCCGTACAAATTCTGAGTTGGCTGTTCGACGCGCGGGGAAGGCCCCCGAAGGAACCGATCCCAGTTCGTCCCCCAATCGACATGCGGCGACCCGCTATCGTTGCAGGAGCAGCTCGAGTAGTCCACCGACAGCCAACGGGTTCGGGACTGGGACCCCCGTGCCCAGCCCTCAGTGCCAATCCTTTTCCAGAAGTGACAGATCCATTTTTCTGACTTTCCTTGCCTACTTTGTTCCATCGACCAGAGGCTGTTCCCTTTGGAGACCTGATGTGGTTATGAGTACGATTGGGCGTGGACGGCCACCGATAGTGCACTGGATACAATGCGACGTGCGATGCTCTTTTAGCCGCTGGACCCTACCTCTGACTGAGACGATTTTAGGGTGGGCAGGCTGTTAAATAGAAAAGATAAATCTTCCCGAGGCTCCCGCCGACGTCTCCAGACATCCTAACATTGCCGTCGACTACCACATCTCGGTCCAGGAAATTTAACCCAATTCCCTTTCGGAGTACGTACGAAATGTGTGATCTATCGGGGTTCCCCCGACCCTTAGGATCGAGTAATCTATGTGCAAGTGCCGTTCACGTGGAACCTTTCCCCTCTTTGGCCTTCAATGTTCTCATTTGAATATTTGCTACTACCACCAATATCTGCACTGACGGCCACTCTGACCGGGCTCGCGCCCTTGGTTTTGCAGCGATAGCCGCGCTCTCTTACTTATCGGGGCCTGGAACTTTCCCCGACAGTCGGGTGTAGGTCGCGTGTTTAAGTGCCATCTATTTTTGAGGCTATTTTATTCGGTAGGTGAGTTGTTACATACTTCTTAGCGGATTATGACATCCATTACCACCGTCCTGCTGTCTTAATCGACCAACACCCTTTGTGGGATCTAGGTTAGCACACAGTTTGGCACCGTAACCCAGCTGCCGGTTTATCTCGCATCGCCAGTTCTACTTACAAAAAATTGCCCACTTGGGGCTCTTGATTTCATGGCACGGCTCGAAAAAGCAGCCGCGGGACCTACACTCAAGTCAAATGAACGATTTGTATATCAGTATCACTGCGGGCCTCTACATGATTTTCCTCTGGCTTCGCCCTGCTCAGGCATAGATCACTATCTTTCGAGTCCCGACAGGTATGCTCACACTCGAACCCTTCTCAGAAGATCAAGGTCGATCGGCGGTGCACCCCTCGAGGGAATACCCCTAATCAGCTTCCTTACGCCATACGGGTTTAATTACCCGTTGACTCGTAGACATGTCAGACTCTTTGGTCTGTTTTTCAAGAAGGGATGAATGGGGAGCCCACAGGCCAGGTCTGTAGCGTACAGATGCCGAAGCACGCCGGAGGCGCGCGCTGACTGCCATAATCGAGGAGATGGCATTCCACGAGCGTATCGAGAGAGCAGGGCGTATCGCCAGCCCTCATCCGCTTCCCTCCCGACCATTTCAAGCAGTCATTGACTCTCTTTTCAAAGTCCTTTTCATCTTTCCCTCGTGGTACTTGTTCGCTATCGGTCTGTCACTCGTATTTAGCCTTGGATGGAATTCACCACCCGATTTGGGTTGCATTTCCAAACAACCCGACTCATAGACAATGCATCGTGGTGCGACAGGGTCCGGGCATAATGGGGCTCTCATCCTCTCTGGCGGCCCCTTCCAAGGGACTTGGGCCTGGTCCGCTACTAAGGATGCTTCTCCAAACTATAATTCGAAAGATGGAGCCGCCCAATTCTAAGGCTGGGGTGTTTCCGGGTTGCTCGCTGTTACTAAGGGAATCCTTGTAAGTTTTTTTCCTCTGCTTATTAATATGCTTACACTCAGCGGGTAATCCCGCCTGACCTGGGGTCGCGGTCGGAGTGCCTAAGAGTGAAAGGGTCCTGGAGTCCGGACGCATGACGGGCTATAGCCACGACAACAAAGAGAGTTGAGATACAACCACCACTTGCCGCGATGTCCATAGATGTGGACTTGCATTTAGGCCAACCGTGAGCTCGAGGTACATGGGAGGACAGTATCTGCCCCACAACAACAGCGCACCCCATGATTGAGGCACGATGTGAAGGGGCAATGCGATGCATGACGCCCAGGAAGACGTGCCCTCGGCCTAATGGCTTCGGGCACAACTTTCGTTTAAATACTCTATGGTTCATGGGATTCTGCATTTCACACCAAGTATCATATTTTGCTACGTTATTCATCGATGCGAGAGCCGAGATATCTTTTCCCGAGAGTCATTTTTGTTTACAAAAGAATCATAGGTCCCCCCGACGTACGTCGAGGATGGGGCACGAGGGGCAGGCTATTGATTTAACTATTCCTTGTCACTTTCATCGCTGGGGACGAAGGGGAGGCGCTCGTGCAGAGTGCCATAACACCCCGTCCGTGCGGACTCCTTAGTTGTTAAACACATTTGTGGGTCATTCTGCTGTGTAGGTTTTGACAACGATCTTTCCGCAGGTTCACCTATGAAAACCTTGTTACGTATTCTTTATCCTCTAAATGATAACGTTCAATGGACTTCTCGCGATGACGTGGGCAGCGAACCACCCACGTCGCTGTGATTCAAACATTTCACTGGATCATTTAATTGGTGGGAGCGACGGGTGGTGTGTACAAAGGGCAGGGACGTAGTCAACGTGAGCTGATGACGCGCTTACTAGGAATTCCTCATTAAATACCAACAATTCCAATGATCTATCCCCATCACGACAGGTGTACCCGTCGGGTGCCTTGGTGCCTTGGTGCCATGGTGCCACAGTGCCTTAGTGCCTTGGTGCCATGGTGCCTTGGTGCCTCGGTGCCATGGTGCCACGGTGCCTTTCTGCCAGGGTGCATTGGTGCCATGGTGCCTTTGTGCCTTAGTTTCATGGTGCGTTGGTTCCTTGTGCCATGGTTATTTGGGGGCAATGGTGCCGGTGCATGGATATAAAACTTGATAAAGAAACCACCATGTTAGGCAAATATATGTCCGTTGGCGTTTGTCATTGGACGTGCCTCTAGAATTGCACTCGACGGTCACAAAAATCTCTAATTGCAACATGCCTCCATGCACCGATGTTATTCTTGGCGCGTCACTAAGCACTTAAGTCGCACTCCGCATCGCGAAAAACCTCTAGTTGCGATACCGTTGTTTTGCGCGAAAGGCCACTTGATATCATGTACTTAACTATTTGGAATGGAACGCACGTGACACTTGAAAAACAAGTGGCTAACTTGGGTGAGATGAACTCACAACACTTAGTGGGATTTTTCAAGTATGGATGCACAAACCTCCTTTGATGATTAATGGAAAAATGATTGGATTGGATGGGGAGGGACGAACCAGAGCGACAAAGGGATGAATCTCAGTGGATCGTGGCAGCAAGGCCAATCTTCCACTTTCAATACCCCATCGCATATTTAAGTCATCTGCAAAGGATTCAACCCGCTGCTCGATGGAAATTATACTTCAAGGTGGCCACTGCGACTCTTCCGCTGTGGTGGCTTAGAAAACGACATATTCCCTTGGGGGACGAGGCCCCTACTGCGGGTCGGTAAGCGGACAGCGGGCGCATGCGTCGCTTCTAGCCCGGATTCTGACTTAGAGGCGTTCAGCCAAAATCCAGATCATGGTAGCTTTGCGCCACTAGCTTTTCAACCAAGTGCAATAAAATTTAAAAGATTACCCGGGCCTGTTGGCCAAGGCTATAAACTCGTTGAATACATCAGTGTAGCATGCGTGCGGCCCAGAACTTCTAAGGGCATCACAGACCTGTTATGCCTCAAACTTCCGAGGCCTAAAAGGCCGTAGTCCCTCTAAGAAGCTGGCCACAAAGGGATACCTCTGCATAGCTAGTTAGCAGGCTGAGGTCTTATTCATTAACAAAATTAACCAGACAAATCTCACCACCAACTAAGAACGGCCATATACCACCATCCATAGAATCAAGAAAGAGCTCTCAGTGTGTCAATCCTTACTATGTCTGGAACTAGTAAGTTTCTCCGTGTTGAGTCAAATTAAGCCGCAGGCTCCACTCCTGGTGGTGTCCTTCCGTCAATTCCTTTAAGTTTCAGCCTTACGACCATACTCCCCCCGGAACCCAAAAACATTGATTTCTCATAAGGTGCCGACGGAGTCCTAAAAGCAACAGCCGCGGATCCCTGGTCGGCATTGTTTATGATTGAGACTAGGACGGTATTTGATCGCCTTTGAGCCCTCAACTTTCGTTCTTAATTAATGAAAACATCCTTGGAAAAAGCTTTCGCAGTTGTTCGTATTTCATAAATCCAATAATTTCACCTCAGACTATAAAATACAAATGCCCCCGACTGTCCCTGTTAATCATTACTCCGATCCCAAAGGCCAACGTAATAGGACCGAAATCCTATAATGTTATCCCATGCTAATGTATAATGTAGGCACGACCCATCCAGTTAAGGCCAGGAGCGCATCGCCGACAGAAGGGATGAGACTACCAATGCACACCATAGGCGGACCGGCC
>NW_025840896.1:0-1667 GCF_002878395.1 Capsicum annuum
TTAGAGGCTTTCAGATTTACGTTCAGACTTAGCTTTCAGATTGAGTTGTTTTGGGTATTTTCACCCACATGATTTTATTCAGTTGAACCTTATGGCCTTACAGTTCTATGTATTCCGAATTATTATATCATGATTTGCAGTATATAGGTACAGATATCAGTCATGGGTTAGCTTGTGGTCCCTCGGGGTCATGAGCACTGTGTAGCATTCCGGTTCAGCGAATCGGGGTGTTACATGGTCCTTGGATTTTCCTCATATAATTGGGGAAACTAGTAGCAAGTTTTGAAATCCTTTCTCGCTCATTTTGATACAGAATAGACTAAAAAATGTAAGGAAACAATGGTGAATTTTCTTTTGACAGAAGACATAAAAAGATAAAATATAAATGAGTAAATGAAAGAAAAGGGCAATGTCCCTCTTTTTAACAAAGAATAAAACTTATCTGAAAAATGGCAACCCACTCCAATGACTATGACATGCATTTTGGATTAAGCTGCCTGATCTTCCTATCCAAACTTCCCATTTGTTGTTGAGCTCGTGCCTTTGCCGCTGCCGTTTCTTCAACTTATTGGACTCATATATCTCATTCAATTGACGATATCTTAGAAGATTTTCGTCAACAAACCTCTTTCCTTTTCACCTTTCTCTTGAACTCGCTATCACCTTACGGTGCCCATGAGGGTTTTCACCAATAAGACTCTCATTTTTATTTCTCTCAACTCCTCATCTCCTTATGGTTCCCGTGAGGATTTTCACCAGTAAGACTCTCTCATTTTTATTTCTCTCAACTTACCATTGCCTTATGGTGCCCGCAAGGATTTTCACCAATAAGACTCTCTCATTTTTATTTCTTTCCTGATTTCTTATGCTGAGGAAGACGAGTAGTACCCCCAAACTACATCATAGTATCCATTGCATGCTTAGCCTTAACATTATCAAAGATTGATCTGAAGGTCTTTCTTTGGTTGTAACTTTGGTTTTTGGATTAGGTTAGAAAGAAAAGGATGGCAGGAGGCTCAAACGACACTTGAAGTGGGGGTGGGATTTACAACTTTTGGAATCGACTCAACAACATATTAGCTCATGCCTCAGTTTTTGTCGACTGGGTGACTCTAAAAATTTTATTTGGTTGGAACAAGCCCAAAATAGGGCAGCCTACATATCTCACTCCCGAGAGAGGAGAATTAGGTCGCACATAGTTCCAACAGCTTATTCTTTGTTTTGATTTAATTTTTTTCTTCTCTCTTTTTCTTTTATTATTATTATTATTATATTTTTTCATGCTTTTATTTTATTCTTCTTTTCTTGACATTTTATTTTTTACTCTATTTTGATTCCAAAAGAGGGGTATGAAAGAAAAATAAAACTAGGCTCAAACGGGGTAAACAAAGGATGACACAATATTTGGATAGCAGAATGAAATGCCTTCATCATATCAATCTTCAAGAATGCAAGTACTAAACATGCAATAGAACCGACAAAGGATAAAATATCATACATAATATCGTTTGACCACATCAGCATTGATAGCCATCTCTACCATTTTGCCTTCAATATCTGTCAAATATAAGGCCCCATTGGGCAACACTTTCTTCACAATAAAGGGACCTTGCCAATTTAGGGAGAACTTGCCTTTAGCTCAACCTGATGAGGAAGGATACGCTTCA
>NW_025840897.1:0-3336 GCF_002878395.1 Capsicum annuum
GTGTAGTGTATATATTCTGTGAGGTGAGGGTGGGGTAGTGGTGAGGTGGGGGTGGGGTATGGTGTGATGTGGTTTATTTTGATTGGATGGGTTGTTAGGATAAGATGTAAGGGTTAGGATAGGATAGAATTTGTTAGGTAGTTTGTTATTTTTTTTGTATTTTGTGAGGGTATAATAACACGGGTAAGGGTACACGGTAGGATGACATAACATAGGTAAAACGACATCGGGAAGGGACGAAATTAGGTGTCTACATCATGCCCCCTATGGATGTAAACACAGGGTGTTTTCATACAAAGCAGTAGACAACGAGGCGGAATTTCGTCCTGGCCTCTGTTTAAAAGCACGGAGCAAGAGGAAGGAGAAAAATCAGGTCTTGAATTAGGACATCCTACCCACCCTAGTTATGAGGGGATCAAGTGACGAGTATCTCAAAGGATTGGAAGGAGGTGGACTATACCGAGTTGGAGAGTCGAGTGAGGTTCTATCGAGGTTCCGGTCCGCGGCTCTGTCATTACATCAAAAAAATAAAAATTACAAGTTAAAACATAAATGAAATTACAAAAAAAAATCCTATCTATACAGTTTCTGTTGGCTCTTGACTCGACTTTTATCACCCTATTCTTCAGGAGGGGCCCTGACTTGCAATATCTTTCAACTTGTTGCTTCGCTTTGTTGCTTGACTTTTCGTTTCTTCACCCTATTCTCCAGGCGGGCTCCTGACTTGCTATTCCATCACTTTGTTGCTTGACTTTCATTTCTTCACTCTGTTCTCCAGGCGGGTCTCTGACTTGCTATTTCATCACCTTGTTCTTCATGCGGGCTCCTGAAATCCAAAATTAAAACTAGAACGAAAATTATCCCAAACAAGAATTATAAGAAAGTAGTATTTCATTTTTGAAAGCGTTGTCCCATTTTCCAGGAGGGTCCTGAACAGAAAGTAAAGTCCCATTTTTCAGGAGGGTCCTGAATTGAAAGTAAATTGCCGTTTTTCGGGAGGGTCTTGAACATAAAGTAAATTCTCATTTTTCAGGAGGGTCCTGAACATAAAGTAAAATCCCATTTTTAGGAGGGTCCTAAACAGAAAGTAAAATTCCATTTTTTCGGAGGGTCCTGAACATAAAGTAAAATTCTATTTTTCAGGAGGGTCCCTGAACAGCAAGTAAAATCCCATTTTTCAGGAGGGTCCTGAACATAAAATAAAATCCCGTTTTTCAGGAGGGTCCTGAACATAAAGTAAAATCCCATTTTTCAGGAGGGTCCTGAACTGAAAGTAAATTCCCATTTCTCAGGAGGGTCCTGAACAGAAAGTAAAATCCCATTTTTCAGGAGGGTCCTGAACAGAAAGTAAAATCCCATGGATGTGCATTTCCAATGATAGCTGAATTAAGTGAAGCGAATTTGCCCCTATATCAACAAAAAAAATTTGTCAGTTAAAAACTTAGTGGTGGCTTGTAGATCTTGGCTTCTCAGGTATCTGCCCAGCACTCGTTCCTTTCATCTTTGTTCCAAATCGCTAACACTTGCCCTGTCTTGCCGCATCATTGACCCAAATCCGGATTGAGGAAAGTGAGTTCTGACTCGCACAATGGGCTTCTATTTTACCATGCCTCTGAGGTGCACCCTTTTCCCAAATCTGAATGTTTCCACGAATCCAACAGCCTGTCGGTTGATAGACTTCCTTTGTTTCGTGTTGAATTACTATCATATTTCTTTCCTGTGCTGTTCCTTGGCTTTTCATCGTATAATTGGAAAGACTGGTAGTAAATTTTTAAATCCTTTCTCGCTTGTTTTGACACAGACTTGACTTAAAATATAAAGAAATGATGGTGACTTTTATTTTGATAAATGACATAAAAGACAAAAAGCATGAATATGTAAATGAAAGAAAAGGGCAATGTCCCATATTCAAAAAGAAAACTTATCTGAATACGACAACCAACTCCAATGAGTATGACATACATTTTGGATTGAGCTGTCTGATCTTCCTATCCAGACTCCCCATTTGTTGTTGAGTTCATACCTTTTGCTGCTGAGCCGCTTCTTCAAATCCATTGGAGTCATACAGCACATTCGATTGACGACATCTTAAAAGACTTTCGCCAACAAATCTCTTTCTTCTCACTTTTCACTTTTCTCTTGAACTCTCCATCGCCTTACAATGACCGTGAGGATTTTCACCAATAAGACTCTCACATTTTTATTTCTCTCCACTCACTATCACCTTATGGTGCCTGCAAAGGTTTTCACCAATAAGACTCTCTCATTTTTATTTCTCTCCACTCACCATTGCCTTATGGTGCCTGCAAAGGATTTCACCAGTAAGACTCCTTCATTTTCATTTTCTCCCAATTCACCATCGCCTTATAATGCCCACGGGGGTCTTCATCAATAAGACTCTCTCATTTTTGTATTTCTTTCCTGATTTCTTATGCTGAGGGAGACAAGTGGTACTTCACAATGTATCATCATATCCATTGCATGCTTAACCTTAACATTATCAAAAATTGATCTGAAGGAATTTCTTTGGTTGTAACTTGACTTTTGGATAAGGTTAGAAAAGATGGTAAGGGGCTCAAATGATACTTAAAGTGGGGGTGGGACTTACAACTTTTGTAACCAACTCAAACAACACATTAACTCATGCCCCAGTTTTGTTGACTGGGTGAATCTTAAGTCTTTATTTGGTTGGATCGAGCCCGAAATAGGGCATCCTACGTATCTCACTCCCGAGAGAGGAGAATCAGGTCAGACTTAGTTCCATCAGCTTGTTCTTTGTTCTGATTTGATTTTGATTTTTTTTCCTCGACATTTATCTTTGACTCTATTTTAATTCCAAAAGAGGGATATGAAAGAAAAAATAAAACGAACCTCAAACGGGTAAACAAGGGATGACACAATGTTTGGATAGAAGAATAGAATGTCTTCATCATATCAATCTTCAAAAATGCAAGTACTAAACATATAATAAAATCAACAAAGTATCAAATATCATACATAGTATCTTTTGACTGCATCAGCATTGATAGATATTTCTGTCATTTTGCCTTAAATATCTGTCAAATATAAGGCTCCATTGGGCAACACTTTCTTCACAACGAAAGGACCTTGCCAGTTAGGGGAGAACTTGGCTTTCGCTTCAACCTGGTGAGGAAGGATACGTCTCAATACTAACTGACCAACTTCAAAATTCCTGGGACGGACTTTTTTGTTATACGCTCGAGCCATCCTCCTATGATACAACTGGCCATGACACACAGACGTTAGCCTTTTTTCCTCAATCAAACTCAAATGTTCCAGTCGGGTTTTTACCCATTCGTCATCATCAATCTCTAC
>NW_025840898.1:0-1497 GCF_002878395.1 Capsicum annuum
CAGATTCTGATTGATAATAACTAATGAGAGAAGCCAAAGCCCGAATTCTCAAATAAAAAATAAACCTCAACAACGGTTGAAACAACTCACAGCTAAACAACCCGAATTCGCAATCCGATTCAAATACCAAATCCATAAAATCACTTGAGAGTATTCAACACTAAAACTGAACAAACCGAAACTAAACCGAACTTACTAACCTAAACAGACCAAAGGTGACCTCGAACAAACTGAAACCGAACTCAAAAATCAACCTAAAACAGGTCAATTTTGGGCTGGTTTTAATGACTCAATCTTGGTTTTCAGTGATGGAGATGGTTTGGATGAGTTTTTGATAGGTTTCAGAGTTAAATCGGAACTAGTGCAGTGATTTTTTATGAAGAGTGGCCGAAAAACTCGATCTCTAGCCAAGTTCTTCTCTCTCGTCTCTCTCTGTTCTCTCCCTCTCTCTCGATCTAACCCATTTCTGGAATGTGTTTATGGACTTCCCCAAATCCCTGTGCAGTCCCCGTATCCAATAAATAGAGATTGTAGTGCATTTTTTGACCCGGTTCCTTGTGTGCGCGTGTTCGAAGATAAAAAAAAAAGGATGAATATGGTGAATGAAGAAGAAAACCCTTTTTTCTTTGATCTGTATATGTCGTGTATATATGCCCCTTTGCCAAAATGGAAAAATGGTCCTTTTTGTCCCTTTCCTAGAAGTTTCCTAGTGGGGCCCCTTTTTAATGTTTTTCTCTTTTTGCCTTTGTGGACAAGAAATATGAGGGGGAGAGGGTCATGTGGGTATGGGGTATTGGGGGTATGGGTATGGGTAATGTGTCTTATTTTAATTAAAAGGGTTGTTAGGATGTTAAAAAGAATAAAAGTTTGTTAGGGATTTTGTTGAGAGTTATTTTTTGTATTTTTTGTGGAATGTAATTACATGGGTAGGGTAAGGTAAAAATGGGTAAAATGATATCGGGAAGGGACGAAATTACGTGTCTACATCATGCCCCCTTTGAATGTAAACACGCAGTGTTTTCAGACAAAGAAGTTAAAACGAGACTCAATTTTGTCAGGATCTTTATTCAAAGAGAGGAGTAAAAGAAAGAAGGACAATCGAATCCTGTCGGACACCCTATCTACCCAAGTCATGAGAAAGTCACAAGTATCTCAAAAGGTTGGAAGAGAAGTGGACTATACCGAGTTGGAGAGTCGAGTGAGGGTCCATCGAGGTTCTGGTCCGCGGCTCTGTCATTACATCAAAAATAAAAATTACAAGTTAAAAAATAAATGAAATTACAAAATCCTATCTATACAACTTCTGTTGGCTCTTGACTCAACTTTTATCACCCTATTCTTCAGGCGGGCTCCTGACTTGCAATTTCTTTCAACTTGTTGCTTGGTTTTGAATTGCTTCTCTTTGTTGCATAACTTTTCATTTCTTCACCCTATTCTCCAGGCGGGCTCCTGACTTGCTATTTCATCACTTTGTTGCTTGACTTTTCATTTCTTCAC
>NW_025840899.1:0-1474 GCF_002878395.1 Capsicum annuum
AGAAGAAGCTTTGGCAAGTACTCCGGTTGATCTCGAGTTTGAGAAGCTAGAAAAATGGACAGCACCACACCCAAAGTATGAGTACGGGTGGTGGGAGTCTTTGTTGCCCCCTGGATCTCAGACGTCAAAGGTATGAGTTGTTTGAAGTAGGTCAATAACTATATTAACGTTTGTTGGTCCGTCGATGAACAAACATTTAGTTTGGGAAGCTATATAAAGTGATGGTCTGGGAAACGCGATTGTAGGCTGTAGCAGAAGATGTTTGTAGCTGATCTACTGAATTATATGACAATGCCTAATTTCTGTAACTTAAGTTGTGAGATTCAGGAAAAAATGAAGAATATTGAGCCTTGTACTTGGCATGAAAAAGCATTATGAAAAATCTGGAAATATGTTGATTGTTGTTGGTTTTTATCTCTCACCACAAGGAGTTCAATAATTCTCGAGTATTGTACTTTTCTTAAGTGCCTATTGTCAAATTTCAGATCATATGGAGCTAAGAGTATGAGAGTTGAGCAAACCAAGGAGAGATGTGTAATTCCCAATTTGGGAAAATGAAAGCTCAGTTTCAACTGTTCACAATTGTTGCTTATATACAAGGAAATAAGGAAATATTTGTAACTACTCACACAACTAATCCACATCTCACCACCAACAAACTCTAAACTAACTGACTCTTGACAAACTAATTTGCTGACTCAACAATTACAATAAATACCTTGCTTTTTAAAACTAATCTCAACACCCTTCTCAAGTTGGAAGGGATGTAATCACAGCCAACTTGTGAAGAATCTCTGAGTGTCTAATACCAGTAAGAGCTTTAGTAAGGATGTCTGCAAGTTATGCTTCTGTGCTAATGTGGTGAAGTGATATCAATCCATCTTGTGGCATGTTTCTTACAAAGTGAGTCAAACTCTATGTGTTTAGTCCTTTTATGAAACACGGGATTTTTAGCAATGTGCCAGGCTGATTGACTATCACAAAATACAGGAATAGGACTTGAAAATGGAATGCTAAAATCAGTAAGTAGCCTGCTCAACCAAATCAACTCTCCAACTACCTTTCTGATTGCTCTATACTCAGCTTCTGCTGGAGATAATGAGATGGTTTCCTGCTTCTTTGACTTCTAGCTGATTGGTCTATCACCTAGAAATACAATGTATCCAGACACTGATTTTCTTGAATTTGGGCATGCAGCCCAATCTGAGTCACAATATGCTTTGATATTGTAGTCTTTTTTATTGGACATGAGCACCCCTAGGTCAGGATCCTTCTTCAAGTATCTTAGCAGGTGGTATGCAGCTTGTAGATGAGGCTCTCTAGAGACTAGCTGAGATGTTGGACTCCATATGCTATGTCCATCCTTGTAGTTGTGAGGAAGTTGAGTTTCCCAACTAACTTTCTATAGTAACCAGGATCAGACAAATGAGCTCCCTCCTTTGCCTTGAGTTTGACATTAGGATCCAGAGGTGAA
>NW_025840900.1:0-1077 GCF_002878395.1 Capsicum annuum
ACAACTTTCTGACATTCATGATTGTCAATTTTCTATTCTATTAATGTAACTTTATCATCATGTTAACATTTTTTTATCGGTGTTATATTACTAATTATGTGACTTAATGCAAAATAGAAAATGTTGAATGCAATATTAAATAAAGGAAAAAAATTAACAATATTCAAAAGTAAAATCGTTCAAACTTTTAATAAATATATGATACTTAATAAAGTATCGTATTTGTTGCTAAAAGATATTCAGGAAGGAAATACCTTACAGCCTTACATGAGCGCACAACTGAAGGAGCCATGACGTGAATGTACACATTCTTGTTTGCCAAGATCAAGATGATTAGATGTAGCCTGAATCTATAAAGATGAACTATCAAAGTTAAATTACATATAAGTGTTGTTCTTACTTATTTCAATTTTATGAAGTACAACATATTTTAAGTGTCTCACCTTATACCCTTTTTTTGGATAATATTCCTAGTGTATGTTCCTTTCATCCATTTGGTTAATCTGTTGTAGACATTGATATCCCTCATAGAAATGTAAAATAAAGCTGGATCATTTTTTTTTTTTTAAAAAAAGAATATACAATGAAAAATGGAGAATGATACAATATCTTTGGCTTTCTTGAACTTCTCTATCAATTAGGAATTATTTGAGCCTTTATTTCCAATTTCCTCTTCAATCCCTTGTTAATAATATGTAGGATCTACATGGTTTCAACTCAACACAAGATAAGATGTGTAATGATGCCAACTAATACATCAATATTTAAAATAGTAGAGTAGTATTAATTTAATTCATTAAAATCAAACAAGACACTTATGAACTTTTTATGAAGGTGAAATCATTTTATTGCGGTATTTTACAAACAGTTAGTTTCTTGCCTAACTGGCCAACAGCACAGAAATGAAAATTATCTATGTCAATATGTATCTATCTTTTAGCTTGAAAAGGAATATCATTATATGTAAATAATGTGCTGTTAAATATCTATATATTATTAATAGGAAAGGATAATGCCTCCTCATTAAGCCACTTGGCATCCTATGAATAATCCATTTGGCAACTTAGTAAAATAAAT
>NW_025840901.1:0-1290 GCF_002878395.1 Capsicum annuum
TCTGTTGGCTCTTGACTCTACTTTTATCGCCCTATTCTTCAGGTGGGCTCCTGACTTGCAATTTCTTTCAACTTGTTGTTTGGCTTTCAATTGCTTCTCTTTGTTGCTTGACTTTTCATTTGCTTCTCTTTGTTGCTTGACTTTTCGTTTCTTCACCCTATTCTTCAGGCGGACTCCTGAAAATCCAAAATTAAAACCAGAACAAAAATTATCCCGAACAAAAATTATAGTAAAGTAATATTTCATTTTTGAAAGGGCTGTCCCATTTTCCAGGAGGGTCCTGAACATAAAGTAAAATCTCATTTTTCAGGAGGGTCCTGAGCAGAAAGTAAAATCCCATTTTTCTGGAGGGTCCTGAAAATATAGTAAAATCCCATTTTTTCAGGAGGGTCTTGAACATAAAGTAAAAATCCCATTTTTTAGGAGGGTCCTGAACAGAAAGTAAAAATCTCATTTTTTAGGAGGGTCCTGAATAGAAAGTAAAATCTCATTTTTCAGGAGGGTCCTGAACATAAAGTAAAATCTCATTTTTCAGGAGGATCCTGAACAGAAAGTAAAATTCCCATTTTCCAGGAGGGTCCTGAACAGAAAGTAAAATCACATTTTTCAGGAGGGTCCTGAACATAAAGTAAAATCCCATTTTTCAAGAGGGTCCTGAACATAAAGTAAAATTCCATTTCTCAGGAGGGTCCTGAACATAAAGTAAAATCCCACGAATGTGCATTTCCAATGGTAGCTGAATTAAGTGAAGCGAATTTGCCCCTATTTCAACTAAGAAAATTTGTCAGTTAAAAACTTAGTGGTGACTTGTAGATCTTGGCTTCTCAGGTATCTGTCCAGCACTCGTTCCTTTCATCTTTGTTCTAAATCTCTAACACTTGCCCTGTCTTGCCGCATCATCGACCCAGATCCATATTGAGGGAAGTCAGTTCTGACTCGAACAATGGTCTTCCATTTTACCATGCCTCTGAGGTGCACCCTTTTCCCAAATCTGAATGTTTCCACGAATCCAACAGCCTGTCGGTTGATAGACTTTCTTTGTTTCATGTTGAATTATGATCATATTTCTTTCTTGTGTTGTTCCTTGGCTTTTCCTCGTATAATTGGAAAGACTGGTAGTAAATTTTGAAATCCTTTCTCACTTATTTTGATACAGACTTGACTTAAAATGTAAAGAAATGATGGTGACTTTTATTTTGATAAATGACATAAAAAGACAAAAATCATGAATATGTAAATGAAAGAAAAGGGCAATGTCCCATATTCAAAAAGAAAACTTATCTGAATACG
>NW_025840902.1:0-2091 GCF_002878395.1 Capsicum annuum
AGTTGAAATTCGGTGACAAAGAGCATATGTGCAGAGCTGCCAATATTGACATGGTCAATGATGGCTGACATATGAATGCAAAAATGGTGGTGGAGGAAATCAAGATTGGACTAGGAATTGAGACGTGTGATAGGTCAGTGAGAAAGTTTGTGATGTGGAAAGTTTGAAAAAGCCAATAAGGGAGTTGATGGAAGGAAAGGAAGGTAAAAGAGACAAGGAAGAAGATGAACGAAAATGGAGAAGCAGACATTAATCAAAAAACAGAGTAAAAAAGATTTATCAGTAGAAAATAAAAAGATTTTCTTTTTCCCCTTTTAAATTTATTAGTGGCTGACGTGAAAAGTAAAAAACATACTTGGCATATTTTAATTTGCTTGTAAAATTCAAGTGGATATATTTGTAGACAAGCGCCTAAGATTTTTTTCAACTATGCAAAAAGTGTCAAAATGACACACTTTGTAGCTGCTTTAGGTTCTTAAACTGAATAACGTCCACCTTAGGTGTCAATGTGAAAGATCGTGCCAAGTTGAGGGGCCTGTCGATGTGTTTGGCCAAACACATCGACAGGCCCTTTAACTTGGCATGATATTTCACTTTGACTCTTAAGGTGGACGTTGTTCATTTTAAGCAATTAAAGCAGTTACAAAGTGTGTCATTTTGGCGTCTTTTGTTGAGTTGGCACAATGTGTGTGTTGCATATATTTTTAGAGCGTGAACGGCTAAATTTTGTCATTTTTTATTTGTTTTATTTGTTCTTCTTTCTCTTCTCCTTCTCCAACTCTTCCTCCACACTCATTTCCACCTTCATTTGCTACTTTGTCCATATTGATGCAAATATATCTATAATGGTAGCTATTCACTCTTCGTTTTCGTCATTATCTTCATAACTTGTAAAAATTTCTCCGTAATAATTTTTTCCCAAATAGTTACAAAACGAATTTTAAAAAATATATTTTTTAAATCATTCCATTGTTGGCCTCCATAGCCCTCTCATTTCTTCTATTGGTTCAAAAATATATTCTTCCACCAGCTCTGCAATTGTAAGGAAGGAACTATAATATAATTTTACTTCTTTGTTTGCCCAAAAAGAAAACCTCAATTCACACCCCCAACTATAAAATTAGCCCTAAATTTCCTAATTTTTGAAAGATCAACTTTGTTTCTCTCTTCTTTTTCATATCTTTTTCCTTTAATATCAATGTTTGGGTAGTATGTAGAAATATAATAGAAGTCAACAACAAATTTCAAAATAAATTAAAAAATAAAAAACTAATGGTGATAAAGTAGGCCGATCAAAAAGAAATTTTGAGCACGAGAGTGTTCAAAGTATTCTTACCCACTACAGTTGAAATTCGGTGACAAAAAGCATATGGGCAGAGCTGCCAATGTTGACATGGTCAATGATGGCAGAGTGACATATGAATGCAAAAATGGTGGTGGAGGAAATCAAGATTGGACTAGGAATTGAGACGTGTGATAGGTCAGTGAGAAAGTTTGTGATGTGGAAAGTTTGAAAAAGCCAACAAGGAAGTTGATGGAAGGAGAGTAAGGTAAAAGAGACAAGGAAGAAGATGAACAAAAATGGAGAAGCAGTCATTAATAAAAAAAATGAGCAAAAAAGATTTATCAGTGGAAAATAAAAAGATTTTTCTTTTTCCCCTTTTTAATATATTAGTGGCTGACGTGAAAAGTAAAAAAAAATACTTGGCACATTTTAATTTGCTTTTAAAATTCAAGTGGATATGTTTGTAGACACGCGCCTAAGATTTTTTTCAACTATGCAAAAAGTGTCAAAATGACACACTTTGTAGCTGCTTTAGGTGCTTAACACGAATAACGTCCACCTTAGGTGTCAAAGTGAAAGATCGTGCCAAGTTGAGGGGCCTGTCGATGTGTTTGGCCAAACACATCGACAAGCCCCTCAACTTGGCATGATATTTCACTTTGACTCTTAAGGTGGACGTTGTTCATTTTAAGCAATTAAAGTAGCTACAGAGTGTGTCATTTTGACGCCTTTTGTTGAGTTGGCACAATGTGTGTGTTGCATATATTTTGAGCGCGTGAACGGCCAAATTTTATCATTTTTTATTT
>NW_025840903.1:0-1604 GCF_002878395.1 Capsicum annuum
CTTCTACCTTAAAACGTCTACAATAGCTAAAATCCCGACACTCCTCTAAGTTCTCCAGTTCCCCTAACACAATAGCTCTATCCCCTTCGTCATTCAAGAGCCTATGAAAGTACGACTGCCATCTATTCTTAATGTGGCCGTCCTCCACCAACACTCTACCGTCCTCCCCCTTAATGCACCTCACCTGATCGAGGTCACGACCCTTCCTCTCCCTATCCTTAGCAAGTCTAAACAACTTTTTCTCCCCTCCTTTCCCCTGTAACCCTGCATATAAGCTCTCAAAAGCGGCCGTCTTAGCTGCCGTAACTGCTGACTTAGCCTCCTTTCTCGCTAGCTTGTACTCTTTCCTGTTTACCCGCTTCTCCTCTTCGTTCTTACTCTCCACCAACTTAGCATACGCCCCTTTCTTGGTCCCCACTTTCTTCTCCACCTTTTCATTCCACCACCAGTCCCCCCGATGGTGCCCGGCCCGGCCCCTAGAATCACCCAACACCTTACTTGTATTCTCCCTGATGCACCTTGCCGCCCTGTCCCACATACTATCCACGTCCCCCTTACACTCCCACACCCCCATTCCCACCAACCTCTCCCCTATCTCCCACACATTCACTGGCGTCAGGCCGCCCCACTTAATTCTAGGTCTACCCTCCTTACTCCTCCTCTTTCTATTCTTCTTTATACCCAAATCCATAACCAAGAGCCTATGCTGGGTCGAAAGATTCTCACTCAGGATAACTTTACAGTCCTTACACAATGCCCTATCCCTTTTCCTAAGCAACAAAAAGTCAATCTGGATCCTGGCTATCACGCTTCGGAAGGTGATCAGGTGCTCGTCCTTCTTCGGGAAGCCCGAGTTCACCACCACCAGCCCAAAGGACCTCGCAAACTCCAATAGGGTAGCCCCCTCTTCATTTCTCTTCCCAAAACCAAAACCAACATGCACATCACCAAAGCCTTCCGGTAATGCCCCGATGTGCCCGTTGAAATCCCCTGCTACAACAATCTTCTCCGAACTAGGCACACCTCTCACCACCTTCTCCAAAGCCTCCCAAAACCGCATCTTCTCCTCCCCTTCCGATCCCACTTGTGGCGCATAAGCACTACACGCGTTTATGGTAAACCCCCGCATGACCAACTTAATAGTCATCAACCTATCGTTGACCCTCTTCACCTCTACTACCTGACCTCTAAGCTCTTCATCTTCTAAGATGCCAACTCCATTCCTACGTCTCTCGCTCTCAGAGTACCACAGCTTGTAACCATCCACATCCTTAGCCTTAGACCCTACCCACTTGGTCTCTTGAACACACGCAATATTGATCCTCCTCTTCCTAAGAATCTTTACAAGCTCTATGGACTTACCCTGAAGGGTCCCTATATTCCAAGACCCAACCCTCAGCCTACCACCACTATCCATACGCCCTCCACTACCCCCCCCCCCACTGCCAAACCTTGGCCTCCCTCCTACTCTCGCCCTCTCCTCATCCCCCGCCCCCACCACGGCCCCATGCCCCAACCCCCTCGAACATGACCCTATCCACCCATTACCGCCTACATCCACAACTACACGAAAGTATAAGAAAATATAAAGATATACACGATGG
>NW_025840904.1:0-1020 GCF_002878395.1 Capsicum annuum
TAGTCAAAAACTTAAATGGAAATGGAATGTTACCTTTTGGGGAGCAGAAAAACGAGATGACAAACTAGTACGGAGATCACGACCACCAGAAAAACTTCTTCTCCGTCAACTCGACACTCTAATTTAGTTGACGAACTTTTGAAACAAGAACAGAATTTCTATTTGAGACTGAATTTTCTCAAGAATTTCTCTCTTTTCTTTTCTCCTTCCGCTTCTCGAACCAAAATTTCCTTTCTTCTATTTCTGCCTTTTTGAGAATTTTTCTCTCTTTTCGGACTCAAGATTTTCCAACCCCTACTTTCGAACCAAAAATCTCCTGAAAGAAGAGAAAAAAAAAGACCCCCCAAAACAGTGACCCCAATGGTCTTTATATAGAAGACGTATTGGGGGTAAATCGGGGATTTTTTAAGGAGATTTTGAAATTTGAAATTTTCATCCCCCCTCCCCCCGCTTCGGTTTTCATCAGCAAAATGGTACTCCATTTTGGATTTTTTCCCCTTTTTCAAAATGGGTGGACCAATATCTTTTGACCAAAATGAATTGTACTCAAGAACCAATGAAAATCAACCAACTATTGTATGAAATCGTACAATCTTATCTAAGAAATATGGGATTGAACCGTTGGAGAGGCCAACGCATCGATTTCTATAAATTTCTAGGATTTTCTCGTTTGAAATCGAGTGGAACGGGCATGGGTTTCACGGGATAAGGGTTGACGTGGTTAGGGGTTAATCGGGTCTTTGGGTGGTTGAGATCGTCGTTGTTGAGATTGTTGGTTGAAGTTGGTTGATTGTACGCAACTTTGCTGCTGAAATTGTGTTAAAGGGTTTTGTGCAAATGAGGAGAAATAGGGTAGTAGGCCGTGTCAAATGATTTTGGAGTGGGCTTGTGTTGTTGTAATGGGCTGTTGAATATTTAAGGGGAATGGGTTGGTTATTGAAGCAATTGGGCCTTAAATTGGGGTGATTTAATTACCCCTATTAAATCTAATTGGGTTATTAAATAACCCTAATTAGATTT
>NW_025840905.1:0-1177 GCF_002878395.1 Capsicum annuum
CTTGAGATTGCATTTATGTAATTTTTAATTTTATTAAAAGTCCAAAAATTATCCAAATGGTTATAGAGCCAATAAATTAGCTTGTTAGATCATTGATATTGTTGTCTTCTTTTAAAAGAAAAATAGAGAATTTCATCCTTGAAAAGGTTTCTAATCATTCCAATGATTTTTTTTTTTTTCAAAAAAGGTACTTTCTCAATTTATTTATTTTATTTTAAAAAAAGGTACTTTGTCAATTTTTTAAAACAACAAAAATTAAGAAATAATTATTGCCACAACTATCAACCATTGTACTATCAATTATTTGGTACAAATAGGATATAAGTATATGGGATAAGAAGAGAGAGAAAAAACACCTAGGACTTGGACATACAATAATGTGTCGATTGGTTTATAAACAAAGTTGTGCATTAATTAGTAATATAATGATTGTAATATAAGAATTAATCACATAGAAATTGAAATTCAGAAAATTAGTAATGTGTATTTATCATCAAACAATTGATGTATTAAAAACTAGTGATTGGTTCGCAGAACACTTATTTAATTATGACATAGTATTTTTTATTGATTATATAAATTAAAAAATTTTTAGTCCTCAAATTTAAACGGATTAGATTTTTATTACCAAAATAAAAAAAACATTGCATCATCAATATAATATTCAAAACAAGCTAATGAAAATGAACCCTAATACTTCTATTTATCCAGAGATACCGGTGTATAGGTTTGCAGATGGTGAAGTACTACTTTACTCTACTACAACAGGCCAGGATGGAAGGTGGTATAAAGAATATTGGGTTTAACTATTTTGAGATGTCTGTCTACAAAGATTCTTATGATTGACCACGAGTTATGGTTCCAACATATTCAATACTCCCTCGGTTTCAAAAAGAATGACAAATTAAAATAAAAAAGACTTTTGAATTTTGTGGGTCCTAAATTAAAGTTATGTCAAATTTACCAAAATACGCTTTAATCGTGTGGTATTAAACATGCCAAAAAAATAAAGGGTCATTCTTTTTTAAACGAACTAAAAAAAGTAGGTCATTCTTTTTCAAACAGAGGGGGAAAAATTCTTGCACTAAAGAGTGGTTCTTGGAGAAGAATCGATAACCATTCTCGTGGCTTTCACAATAGTTTATATGCTTGGGACAAAATTGCATTTGTTCATGGC
>NW_025840906.1:0-2617 GCF_002878395.1 Capsicum annuum
TATTATTAATGTATGTATAGTTGACTTCTTAGTAAGTGACGTACTTGTAATAGTTAGTCGGAGAATGATTTTGTTAAGTACTATGGGATGCTTTTAATCGCTAATATTATATGTAGTTCTTAAATTTATTGTCAATTTTGTCTAATATAGATATTGAATAAATTCAATTCTTTGGTTGATGAAAACAATATTTTTATTTGAGCACAAAATTTAATCTAGTGGCAAATTGAGACTTGCCACTAATGATTAAGTAGATATGAGGCAATGGATTTTGCTATAATAAGTTTATTTTTAGCAACAAGATATAAGAGTCACCACTAATATTTAAAGGTATAGGCGTGACATTGATTGTTACAAATATAAATGTGTGGTCACTAGTGATACTAGTTTTGCGGCGATAAAGGTTGCTACTAATATAAAGGTTTTTGTGGCTAGGAAACAATTGTCACAGATGATAGTGATTTCGTGGCAACACTTAAGTCGTCACAAATAATAGGAAGGTTTTTGTGGCGAGAAATAACTCGTCATAGATAATTGTGTTTTTGTGGCAATCCATAAGTCATCACAGCTAATAGCATGGTTTTTGTGGCAAGAAATAAGTCGTCACAAATGATGATGATTTTGCAGCGGCGAAGTCGCTGCTAATGCTACTATATCAGTGGTGACCTAACCCATATGTGTTTTGTCAAAATACAATTTGCAGCGAAATTATCTACCTTTTGTGGCGATAAAACTCGTCACAATTACCTTTTTATTGTGGCGACCTAGATTTGTCATCACAAATAACTTTTAGTTTCGGAAGTACTACCAACGCCATAGTTGTCCCTTCCAAAGATATTTAGTGGCGACATTTTGTTATTTAGGGGTGACTTTTTTCTCCCCTAAAAACCAGATTTCTTGTAGTGATACTTGAGGGTACTTCTATAGAGAGGGAAGGTGTCCATTGCTTTGAAATTACTTCTTTTTCTACTACGTGTGATCTTATTGTTGAGAGTACTTATGGAGATGATGTTGAAACTAGTGGTGAGTACACACATGAAGATACCTTAGTAGAAGTTGACTTGAGTGATACCTTTCTTTACTCTCTACTTGCTTTTGATGACATGTATGCCATTGTAGAGAGTATGTCGTGTAGTTTGAGTGAAGCCTATAGAAAATGGGAGTGTTTTCTAGACCCACGTCTATGGCCACTCTTCCCGTTTGACCTCGACGCCAAATATAGAATTGATGATGTTGATGCAGCCAACTTGTTGCTTGGTCTACATGACAAGCAAAGTATCAGTTTTGACGAATTCCATAACCAAATCCTTTATGCGTCTTTCATTGAACTTTTAATATTTAATTTAAAGGATTCTTGGTTATATTGCAAATATGTGCAAACTTGGCATTTTGAGATGATTTGTTGTGCTAACCCTAACCCTCATTCCATGAGGACTTTGTATTTGTATGTCCTCTCTTTAGTTTTGCTAGATTTGGATTCGAGGTCGAATCCTTTTCAAGAAGGGGAGGATGATACAAGTCAAATGTCCACCTTAGCTTTTGAAGACATCCTGCAAGGCCAACACAAGAAGAACCCAATTGTGTCACATTGAGGGCACAGGAGCACGCATGGGGGACCCATTTTAAGCCCACAATAGAACAATCCCGTGTATGGAAGGTTGGTTGGAAGCTTGCCTTGATAAAATGCCCGAGAGGTCCAAGTATTGAAGAATAATTGTGAAGACCAAAAAGACTCAAGGAAAGTCATATGGTGACGTGTGAAGAAGACCACATCAAAAAACTACATGATCACCCATTCATTAAGGTGTAATGGTCTTTTTATGCTTTTTCTTTACACTCCATAGGAGCCCCTTCTCATTAAGGGTATTTTGGTCTTTAATGTAATAAGTATAAATAGACTCCTTAGGCTTATTTTTCATTAGACTTTGATGAAATTGGATATTATTCTTAGATTGTAGCTTTAGTCTTGTAGTTTTAGCTATCAAACCCTAAATTGGTTCCTTGAATACATTTGAAGTTAGGGTTTCACTTGTATTGAAAAATTTGGCAAGAAAGGTGTGCTTGAGGAAGAGTGTTTCCTTTGGGTCACCTAAGAGAGTGGTTTGATCTTACATTGGTGATGTGTGTTTGAAGGTTTGATACACCTTATAGTGCTATTCATTGGTGGAAGTGAGGGTCTCTCTATCTATCTTTAATTTCATGCAATTCTTCTTCTTCATCTCCTTCTAGTGTATTGTTTTCTCTTTGTGAACTTGCTGATTTTTGTTCCTTTAGTGTCCATTTCGTGTTTGATAGTCCTTTAGGCTATCACATAAAATGTAGGCCCATTCTCACTCCTTTCAAATCCATACCTCAGAAAGTACGAGTCAATTTTATTTTACCATGCCCTCAGCCCTTATTTTAGCCCATAAAGTGCCTTCTTGAGTTTGTTAACTTTGCTCTTATTGACACTAATAACAAAATCTTCAGGTTGGTAAACATAAACTTCCACGTCCAAATCCCTATTTAAGAATGCAGATTTAACATCAAATTGATAAACAGGTCAACTCAATTTAGCGGCCAAATATAAGAGTATTCTAACCGTTTCAAAATGAGCAACAAGTGAAAACATTTCATC
>NW_025840907.1:0-1836 GCF_002878395.1 Capsicum annuum
TCATGCCTCCCCGAAGATCTAATGTTCATAAAGACTCTGCTAGGAACCCTGTCTTACCTGAGGACAATGTGGAGAGGACTCACCTTATATATGGAGTGAAAACCCGATCTAGGGTCCCTACTCTAGATTGTACCACCCCTTGTAGAGTCCCACCATCTGCTACTAGTCCTTTTTGGTCTTTCTAAGTTGATGATACTCATTCCCTGGAACCTCAAGGTGATATCTCTAATGTAGAGTCCCATCCGTCCACCTATTCGCTTACTCAGTTGGTGGCCTCTCAATCTGGTCTATCGGGTCATATTGGTTCTGTTGCTCCTTCTTCTAAGGCCACTAGAGTTGGTCAGTTTATGAGATTAAATCCCCCTACCTCTATTGGCTCTAAGGTTGAGAAGGATCCTCAAGGATTTATAGATGAAATAGAGAAGATGTTCAGGGTGATGCATGTTATTTATTCTGAGGGTGTGTAGTTTGTTGCATACTAGTTAAAGGATATATCTTATCGGTGGTATAAAGAGTTGGTGGCCTCTCAGTCTGGTCTATTGGGTCGTGTGGTTCTGTTATTCCTTCTTCTAAGGTTACTAGAGTTGGTCAGTTTATGAGATTGAATCCCCCAATCTTTACTGTCTCTAAGGTTGAGAAGGATCCCCAAGGGTTTATAGATAAAATGGAGAAGATGTTCAGGGTGATGTATGCTATTGATTCAAAGGGTGTAGAGTTTGTTGCATACCAGTTAAAGGATATGGCTTATCAATAGTATAATGAGTGGGAGCAGTTGAGAGGTGATGATGCAGACCCAGCTTTATGGGATGAGTTTTTGGTTGCCTTTATTGATCATTTCTTCGCTCAAAAGCTGAAGGAAACTAAGGCAAAGAAGTTTGTGAATCTAAAGTAGATCAAGATGAGTGTGAAGGAGTATGCCCTAAAATTTCAGCAGTTGTATCATTATGTTTAGGAGTGGGTGTATTTTATGAGGGCAAAGATGATGAAATTTGCTTCTGGGTTGTCCCATGACTTATATTGAAGTGTAAGGCTACAATGTTAAATAATTACATAGAAATCTCCAGACTAGTGGTCAATATGCAGCAAGTAGAGGATAAAAAAAGAGACAAGAATAGATTGGAGAAAGGAAGAGTAACAAGTTTAGGTATTCATAGCAGGGTGCAAATCAACAGAAAGAGTGGAAGAGATGGTAGGCAGTGGAGCAAGAAGAAGATGGGTAAATTCTTATTCATTTTCTTTGGCTAGTCCCCTTATCCTAAGTCTTCTAGTGATAGTCGCTTTCAGGATAATAGTAGTTTTAAGGCATAGGGGGCCCAATCTTAAGCTAGTGGATCTCAGTCATCCCCATCATATCCTTCTTGTCGATTTTGTAGACAACTTTACTATAGTCGATATGATGAAGGGAGGAATCAGTGCTATCATTATGGTCATCCTAGTCAAATATAGGGACATTTTAGAGCAGCTAAAGTTGCCACGAGACCTAATAAGGTACGAGTTGCTACTTTTTAGCTTCTACACTAAAGAGCACTACTTCTGGTACTAGAACTGTACGAAATTGTCTCTATAAAATTGCTAACCGTCAGGAATTTGAGACATCTCCTGATGTTGTCACTGGTATGTTGCAACTCTTCTCTTGTGTGTGTATTGCTTACTTGATTTGGGGTCTACCCATTCTTATATGACCCCTTATATATTAGTGCATTTTTAGTTTGGGTTCTAAAAGTATTTCCAACCCTTTTTCAATGTCTACCCTAGTGAATGATTCTATTATGGCTAGAAAGACCTATAGGTATTGTGTGGCATCTATCTTCAATAGGGAGACTTTAGTGGATCTGA
>NW_025840908.1:0-2751 GCF_002878395.1 Capsicum annuum
GTAGGGCATAAACTTGTACATATGCTAGCATGAGATGATTTCACCATGTCTTTCACATAGACATTACATCAAAGACTTGGGAAGCACAAGTTGATGCATATAATCATGGACAACAAATAAACATTTTAATTACAACACCCAAACTTTCTAATTCAAGGATTATAACATGGACTTACACAATTTAATATACATGCTATTTCAATTTCATGGAATCTACAATTTAATCATGGATTGAAACTTAATTAATGTCATGAACATGAATACAATCAAATTTCAAGCAGGTAAATCATGAATCAATAAGCTTGTAGTTTCAAAAAAGGATTCATGGTGTCTATGGTTGAAAGGAACCCATAGATGAACACCTAACATACCTGAGAAGATTAATTCTTGAAGGTTCTTCGAGGATTTCTTGAGCTTTGTTCTTGATTCTTGAAGCTAGAGTTTTGCCCTTTTTGAGAGAGAATAATTTAATTTGGGGGGAAATTGGGTGAATAATGATATAACTAGGTTAATTAGGGGTTAATTACGTGTTTAAAACTGGTCTGTGTCATGGAAAAATACCAAATTACCCTTGGAAAGAAGTTAAGATTCTTCATTGAAAATCCCAATTTTGGGCTTCACTGCGACGCGATGGCATCATGGTGAGCCACTTGAATCTAGCTGGAACTATACAAAAATAGACGACTGGAAAATTGGATCTTGGCACGATGCGGTACTATCGTGGAGCCTCACTGGAATTTAATAATTTTGAAATTAGTCCCTGGCGCGATGCGACGCTTTCACGGAGCTTCACTGGAAGGATGCCAATTGGGAACTGGTACGATTCCACGATATAGGCTTATCGCGTTGGCTCATTGGAAACTGACAATTGCCATTTAGCTGGTGTCCACGATGTGGTGCTGCACCAGGTGGTACACTGTTTTAAAAAAATTGATATATTTTCTCATTCGATTATCGGATTTGGGTGAATTTTATATCGTTGAAAAGCTGGATGAATTTCCTAAGCAATGGTATTCTCTAAACTGGAAAATTCAAAGTATTCTAAAAATTTTGTATAGGAATACTCATATACGAGAGTTAAATGGTGCTAGGATTATACGGGGTATTACAATGTCTCTCCATCTGAAATTGAGGCTTTACTTTCAACTTCATCATCCATTCGACCCTTAACTTCTTCATGAACTTCTAATATTTGCTCTGAGCCAGTGATTGACCTTGATATGATGGATGACTAATAAGAGACTTCAACTTTCACTACTCTAAAAATTTGCCCAGTGTATTATTTATGCTGACATCGTCTTGTTTAAAATGAGCTTTAAAAATGCACAACGTATCCGATTGTCTACGAAGACTGATGCATGACATCTCTAATTGTTTATGGATATTGATGTTTATTGTCATCTTAGATTATCAACGAATACTGAGGACCTCAACTAGTGTGGTGACTGAAATCTTATAGCCTCCTAATTGGCGGGGCTATTGAAATGTAAAAGACTCTAGATTGGAAGAACAAATGTAATAGCCTCACGATTGGCAGGGCTATATAAAGAAATGTAAGAAAATACTCATAAATGGGAGCTTAATTGAAAAATAAAATGACTATATTTAAAGGTATATGCTTGAAAGAAAAAGTCAAATGCCTATATTTCAAAACTGGGCGTCTTTAATAAAAAGTAGAAATGCATGTATGTGAAAGTGAGCAACTTGAATGAAATGTAAGAAAATAATGTCCATATTTGAAAGTGGACATCTAAAAAAAAGAAAGAAAGAAAGAAAGAAAGAAAGAATTTTGCATTTTCTTGATAAAAAGTGCTGAAAGATGAAGAAAACACAACTGTATCTTGACTTTAGTTGGTACCAATAATTAGTGGTGTGCATAAAAATTCCCTTATCTGTTTCCCATCTATCTGAGATAGACTTCAGGGTAACTCCTAGAGTTTTAAGTGGTACCTCAGACATGCCTAAGTATCGACAAGATTTTTTATCTTACTTCAAAAAAATATTTCGAGCTATGCCTATCCTCATGCTTCAAGTTCCCTCTTCAGAAAGAAAGTCTCATTTCGCACATATTTGAGTAAATACACTCACACTCAGAAAGAAATTCAATCCATGCAATTGTGATACCATAGGCTTGATATTCATATAAGTATTCACTAATGTGAGAACATTTGGAATAGGATATCGTAGGACTTGCTATCGGTTGGTAATGTAGGCTTGGGGACGAGTAGGATGATATTTGGATGAAAGTGACTAATCCCTTAATGAGCATTACACTGTATTTGTGCTTTCAACGTTTGTTGTGCTTTGACGCGTGATCTTCTTAGTTGTGTTGCATTTCCCCTTGTTTTGTATTTTCTTTGACTTCTTTGAAATCTTATGTTGGATTTTTTCCCCATTTTTTTCAAGAAACTATATATTTTTTTCCTTTTTTTCTTTTTGTGGGAGTTTTTGCTCCTTTTGTAGATATTTTTTTCATTTTTGTTCATCTGGATGACATATCCTTTGCACTTTGCATCTTTGATTTTGAATCTTCATCCAAAATTTGCACGTATTTAGTCCGCTTAAGGAAGTGGGGCCAAGAGAGAGATAGTGCATACAAGCACTCCAAAAGGTATAGGCTCAAATGCGGTTGTCCAAAGAAAAGATTTTAGGCTCAAAAGAGGAAATGCTAGGGATTAATGTCATTTAGTGGGTGGTGAAAGGCACAATCAGGTCAAAGAAGGCCTACGATCCTTTTCTAAACCAAGTGTA
>NW_025840909.1:0-1136 GCF_002878395.1 Capsicum annuum
AATCCTATATTTATGTAATATCTTTTTATATTATATGTAATGAATATTTTTTAACATGGATATTTGTAGCATTTTATTTAAGTTTATTAACTTTATAAGAAAATTAATACTTTTTATAAATTTATCACAAAATTCAATGTTATTTTTTAAGATTGTTATTTTAGTATTGTATGTATTAAAGAGTCGTTTGGTGTGAGGTATAATTGTAACAATTCAGAGATAAAGTTCGTGATTATTATCCTACTTTAGTTAGATGTATTAGGTAGTCTCAAAATTATTTGTCGCACCATTTATAGCACAGTTATGAGATAAGTTATCACACATACATATTAGTACAACTTATTTTGTAATAACTAATCCCAGAATAACTTGTTTCCAAACAACCCACCCCTAAGTGTGTATATATACATATGTATGTACATGCATGTATGCATATTTTCGTATTTTATCACTCTCTTACTAAATTCATTTCTTATTACTTAACTTTTTATTGATATAACACAATCCTTAAGAAAATTTTACTTAGAGGTATATTTTTCTAAATTAACCTTATTAATGATAATTTAAAACTTTAAATTTGTCTATATTGTTACTTTATATAGTTATTTAACACTAAAGGGTAGAAAAAAAAATATAATACAATTCTCTTGATTCACAAATTGAGCAGATAAATTAAAACATCTATTTTTAGTATGAGGATCAAGTGATAAGAAAAACGATATTATCTATTGTCTATATCAGTAAATAATCTGTGATTGTCATTAATAGAGTATTCCATATTTTATAATTTATATAAATAAATATAATCTTTAAAATTTGACCTTATTTTTATTTAAGAAAAACATCTAGTCCCCCCAAACTATGACCAAATTTGCTACAACACACATCAACTTCACGGGGGTCCTATTACCTCTTAAACTAAATTTTAGCGTATTTTTGTCAATCATTTTAGCTAACGTGATACCTTTTATCAATCATTTTAGATGGTGTGACACCTTTGATGTGAACTCCAATTTATGTAATAAAGGTGTCACATTAGAACAAAAAAATGACAAAAATACGCTAAAATTGAGTTCAGGGGATAATAGGACCCCTGTGAAGTTGGAGCGTGTCGTAACAACTTTGACCATAGTTCG
>NW_025840910.1:0-2435 GCF_002878395.1 Capsicum annuum
AAAATTTTGACTTTTGCAGAGCCCATAATCTTTGAAAAGGAAAACTTTGGTGCTCATTTTCCTTCTTCCTCTTTTTTTTCGTTTGATTTGAATTTTGAATTTTGAATTTTGTGATACTTGAAGAAGTCGCTACAGCCCTTTTTCCTCTAAAGGGGAGTCTTCTTCACAGTAAAGGGTGAAGAGAGATCAATTCGCCAGGGGCCTGCTATTTTTTCCTTGTTTATTTGAAGTTCGAGTCTTTGAGTTGAAGCCCTAGTTCGTTTCTCCACACAAGGTCAGTAATCACCTTCATCTTCAAATTTTTTGTTTCAATTTTTTTGTTAGAAATAAAATACGATTGTTTATAGCTTCTTGTCATTTATCTCAACTCTGCCTATCTGGATCTGTTTTCTTATTCTATTTCTTTTAGGGCTATGCGTGAAAATGGTTTATAAGAAATAATGTTATTTAAATATTTTTCTTTTGGTTAACTCATCCAATATCTATGTTCTAGTTTCGTATTTGGAGTTTATTTGGTGTTCTTGTTGCTGTTGTTCTTATTTTAGTAAAATTGCCTCTTTTAGATCTTTTTTTATGAATTAATTAATTTTAGGCCTTACTTGGTATGTTGTTGTTATCATCCTGGGATTTTATTTTGGTATTGCAGAGATTTTAAATGTATCTTCAATGCTATCATCAATATTAAATACTCTCTCCGTTTTATTTTAGTTAGCCCTATGAACTCAGTACTCCCATTAAGGAATAATTAATAGGAGTTATTTTTATCAAATTAGCCTTATTAATTATGTTTTAAAAAAAATATAACTTTTAGTATTTATATTTCTTTAATCATTTAATGATATGAGTAGAATGGAAAAATATGTGTAAAATAATCTTGATCTTACAATTGGGACAAGTAATGTGAAACAAATTATTTTTTTAAATAAAAAGAGGGTCAACTAAAAATAAAAAATGGAGAAAATATTAATTATACTCATATTATATTTTTCAAAATTGATACGTGCGTTACCGGCTAATTCCGTTTATGGCACCAGAGGTGCATGAAAGGAAAGGACAAATAGTTGCATCTTTTTTTTATTATTATTAAAAGGGGTGTTGAAAGAAAAAAAATCAAATAATTGTTTTACTTTATCTTTTTGCATTAAAAGGGATGTCATTTCTTTATCAATTAATTTTAAAGCTTTATTGATTTCCTTTTTAAAAGTCTAACTTCTTTCTTTCTTTCTTTTCATAAGATAACAAATGTTTAATAGCTTTGCTGTAAACTAGTGTTCTTCTTTATTTGAAATATTTAACGAGAAAGGATTACGCTTAATTAAAGTATTATTATATTGTTATAAAATGTTAGGAGATATAAGGAAAAATGTTCTATTAAAAGTTATGCTATGAAAGGCTTTTAAAGGAAAGGGTATTTTATTTGATTTTGTCCAAAACTCATTATGTTTATCACTATGGGAATACAATGGATTTTTTTTGTTGTTGTGGAGTTTGACGGATAACAGGTTTGAATATTACGATATGAGATTTATTTTTATGAGGCTGGTTCACGTGTTCCTTGACAAGGATTAAGTGTATCTTTTCCCCCCGATGAATTGTTAGAAGTCTTGTTAATTTACTTTCTTTTTCATTTTCATTTGGATTGAGTTGCCTGTTATATGAGACAAAAGCTGTTTACATCCTAAAATATTTATTCCCAAATGTTTGTTCCTAATAGGTATATGCTGATTTATTTTCGCAGTTTCATTAAAATTTAATATTCGAATATTCATGTGGCAGGTATTTCTTTCCGTTCACTTTCCTTACAATTAGTTTGGCTCCTAATCTTTATTTTTCTTATTTTTTCATGTACACTCGGGAGTGTGTTTGGAGTCTCATGGCATGACTCCATCTCTGTTCAAATCAGAGAAGCGAGCAAATTGCATTACGTATCTCCTTCTAGTAGTCTAGTGCCTCCTTCCCTCTTTTCAAGCTTTACTCATCTTCCGTAGAAACCTATTATTGTTATTTCTTTTCTTTATTTAATATTTTGTGCACTATTATTTAAAAGTTGTGTTTTTATGTGTTCTTATGTGATTTCGTATAGCGAATTTTTATCGTTCCCTCTTCGCCCGTTAGATTTTAGACTTAGCATTATCACTAGACTTCGACATTTAATTTACATCATTAAAAGTTTTAAAATTCGTAGGTTAAAAGATATCTTTAGAATAATGACCAAGTTTGTTAGAATCCTTTTAATACTTCTTTAATATGAAATAGTAGCTTATCTTTAGAATGATGTTAGTTTCTTATTAGGTAATAACTAGTATACATACCCGCGCGATGTGCGGATAACTTCAAAGAATGAAATCAACCAACACTTTTATCATGTACAATCATTAGCAAAATAACTGTTTTATTTCATATTGCATTGTTAATTGTGGCTGATTTATACCCCA
>NW_025840911.1:0-1348 GCF_002878395.1 Capsicum annuum
CTGAGAGTCCTCTTTCCAATAAAATTGGTTTCATCCAATTTGTCCATCGGAGCAAAAAGTTATGGTCAATCTACTTTAGCCTATCAAAACAGTCCACCAAAGGACAGATTTGACATTATTTGATTTTAAGGGTATTTTGGTCATTCCCACTCCAATCGATCCGGGTAAACCATGAATTTAAGTCCATTAAGAGCATTCAATAGCTCATTTTTCTCCAAAATTTCCTAAGGCTCAAACCCCAACCCTACTACTCCAAATTTCATCCTTTTATGTCTCTTGATTGAACCGTAGAAATTTCAAATTGATTTAGGATTCGAGTTGATCATGTTAAGGGCTTCGAGAAGCACCCTTTATTTTTGTGAATAAAGTTCCAGAGTCGGAATTTCATATTCATCATCCATTTTTAGGTATGTGGGGCTTTGAACAAGAATAATTCTTCCATTCTTGTGCCCGTATCTTTAATTTTTACTATGGATTATTATGAGTTTGGGAAATGAATTTATTTCCAAGATATCCTACCATGAGATTTTGATTATGTATTTATGTAAATAGTTCAAGCTTGTCAATTATCATTATTTAATGGATTCATATGGTTCTGTAAGTTGAATTATGTCTAAATAATTCGAGTATGAACTTATAAAGATTTGAATTGTAGGTTTTGAATCACATGAGTATTTGACTATTTTCGTTTTATGAATTGAGATTTAATATTGGGATTCTTGGTGTTTCTATCATGAATTGATATATTTTTAACATGTATCCACGTTTTAAGTTCAAGAATTAATTATTGGCATTTCCAAGTGTTTTTTAGCCATGTGTCAAATTTTGAGCTTTCTTATGACGATTTGAGTTATTGGGTATATTGATATCAAAGTTGCAATGAGTCTTGGTATTTTTCGGATGGTTTTGATGAGTTAAATTGTTGAAAATAATACGTATTGAGTCTTCATATCCATGTTCAAATGTCGAGTCGATTATGGTTCAATGCATTGATACCTTGTTGATGTTGAGAAAGAGATTCGATTTGGTCTTTATGATAGACCTTTGTGATGTTGTGGTGGATTTCCCAATGCGTTCTGAGCTTGTCGGAGAGTAGTACTTAGCACCGAGAGGGAAATTTGGTATTTTCACAAACCTATGTGCCACCGTAGGGTTATTCGATGATGATATTATTGACTAGAGATTAAGTTTCTTGAATTACCTAGTCACTTCGAGATTTGAGTCAAAGAGTTGAGATGTTTATAATGTTTTATGGTCATTTATGATGATTTATAATTACCTTTGATGATTTTTGACGATATGATAATTTATGATTATTTAGGATGATTTATCATAATTTATGATTTAT
>NW_025840912.1:0-1614 GCF_002878395.1 Capsicum annuum
TATATACGTACCATTCAATATGTATGTACTACTTTAAATAAAATATACTACAATATAATGATATATATACTAATTTATAAAACGTATACACATGTATATGTGAAACATACACTACTTAAGATCTATACTCTATATATACGCATATATACGTACCATTCAATATATATACTATTCTAAATAAAACATATACTACAAGATATATACTACAATATAATGATATATATACTAATTTATAAACATATATATACTACTTTACTTTAAAGTCTACAGAAGATATATACATATATATACGTACCATTCAATAAATATGTACTACTTTAAATAAAATATACTACAATATATATATACTACAATACATACACACACTATATATATAGTTATATATTAATTTATAATATATATACATATGTATACATTAAATATAAACTCTTTTAGAGTCTATATTCTATATATACACATATATACGTACCATTCAATAAATGTACTACTTTAAAAATATGCTACAAGATATATACTACAATATAATGATATATATACTAATTTAGAAAACATATACACATGTATACGTTAAATATATACTACTTTATAGTCTATAGAAAAATATATACACATATATACATACTGTAAACACCTAATTTTTGACCCAAACCTAATGTTTTTATATCATTTTAATGTTCAATTAATTTTTTTTAGGCATTTTAAAATTATCTTATTCTTTGAAGTTTGTTAAAAATTTTGAAAATTACAAAAAAATAGAGTCACATTTTAAATAGTTTTTTATCTTATTGTTTTTTTATTTATTTATTTATTTATTTTTTTAGAAAAAAAAAAGAATTTTTTCTAAATTATATTTGTTTTCTTCTTTCAACTTTTGATAAAGAATGTTGTGATATTAATTTTTCTTAAATCATATTCCTAAGACTAGTTATTAGCTTATATTATATTTTATTAGTTTTTAATTATTTTTATTTTATTAATAATAATAATAAAAAAAAATAGTAATACTAATAATAAAGAAACCTAAACTATCCAAACCACCCACAATTCCCACTTCTAATTAACCTCTCCCACTCTTCCTCCACACAACCCATGACACACATATACGCTAACTATTAATAACACACACATGCAACAAAAAAAAGAGGAGGATGAGAGTAAAAAAAAAGGGAATCAGCAAAGCAAAGAAACAGCAAGAAAACAAAGACAATAAAAACTTAAGAGAAGGAAAATCAGAAAGTGAAATCAGAGGAAAAAGAAAGGAAAAAGAGCGACGACTTGAGATCAAGTTTGGGTTTCGTTTGAGTTTTTCGATGACGGCGTTCTTATTTCTATTTAAGTTATTCTACCACACAGGTTCTTATTCGGTCCCATTATTCATAATTTTTTTTTGGAATCGAAGCATGAATGAAGGAAGTTATTCTAATGGCTTGTTATATTATTTAGTATGTGTAGTGTATTATTTCTATGTAATTTGCTCTATGTTTTCATTTATAACTTGTTTGTCATTTTGAAAAAAATGAAGTTAATTAGATTTTGTTTGAATTTTAAATGGGATAATTGTTAAATTTATTAGCGTTAAAATATGTAACGTTACACTCGGTTTGCGTGTGATTA
>NW_025840913.1:0-2145 GCF_002878395.1 Capsicum annuum
GCTGGTACCCCCGGAGCCTGGTAAGCCTTTGATCTTATATTTATAAGTCATGGACAATTCTTTCGGTTGTGTCCTGGGTCAACTTGATGTCATGGGCAAAAAAGAGCAGGCTATTTATTATCTTAGCAAGATTCACCACTTATGAGGCCAGGTATACTCTTTTTGAAAGGACGTGTTGTTCCCTAACTTGGGTGGCACAAAATTTGAAGCATTATCTCTCATCCTATACTACTTATCTCATCTCCTGGATCCTTTGAAGTGTATCTTTCAGAAGCCTATGCCGGCGGATCGATTGGAAAAGTGGCAAATATTGCTTACCGAGTTCGACATTGTATATGTGACTCGAACCGCCATGAAAGCCCAAGCCTTGGCAGATCATCTTGCTGAGAATCCCATCAATGAAGAGTACGAGCCATTAAAGACATATTTTCCTGACGAAGAAGTGTCGTGTGTCGATGAAGTCGTTATAGATGCTGATCCAGGTTGGGGGTTATTCTTCGATGGAGATGTCAATATGAAAGGAGTCGAAATAGGTGCGATTCTTATCTCTAAATCGAGACAACATTTCCCGGTAACAGCACAACTTCGATTCTACTGTACTAATAATATGGCGGAGTATAAAGCCTGCATTCTTGGTTTGAGGTTAGCTGTTGATATGGGAGTCCAAGAATTATTGGTGTTGGAAGATTCGTATTTGCTCATCCATCAAATTCAAGGTGATTGGGAGACACAAGATTTGAAGCTCATCCCGTATCGACAATGCTTGCAGGAGCTATCTCAACAGTTTGTGTTGGTAAAATTTAGGCATATTCCAAGGATTCATAATGAAATTGCTGATGCTTTAGCCACTCTGTCTTCAATGCTCCAACATCCCGATAAAGCCTACATCGATCCAGTGCATATACAGAGTCGTGATCAGCATGCTTACTGTAATGCGGTTGAAGAAGAGCTCGATGGAGAACCTTGGTTCTTGGATATCAAGCGGTACATTCAGTCAGGAGAATACCCATCATATTCCACCAACGATCAAAAGAGGACTATTAGGCGTTTGGCTAGTGGATTTTTCTTAAGTAGGGGAATCTTGTATAAGAGGACCCCAGATCTGGGACTTTTAAGGTGTGTAGATGCAATAGAAACCTCAAAAATCATGGTTGAAATACACTCTGGAGTATGCGGGTCGCATATAAACGGTCATGTCTTGTCAAAGAAGATTCTTCGAGCAGGTTATTACTGGCTTACTATGGAAAGGGATTCTATTCAATTTGTTCGAAAGTGTCATTAATGTCAGGTACACGGTGATCTGATACGATCTCCTTCTGTTGAGTTGCATACAATGGCCGCTCCATGGCCGTTCGCGGCTTGGGGAATGGATGTAATTGGACCGATTGAGTCGAAGGCATCAAATGGGCATAGATTCATTTTGGTAGCCATTGACTACTTCACAAAGTGGGTAGAAGCAATAACTTTCAAGTCAGTGACAAAGAAAGCTATGGTAGATTTTGTTCATGCCAATATCATTTGTAGATTTGGAAATCATAATATGATCATTACAGACAATGCTGCCAATCTCAATAGTCATTTGATGCAAGAAATATGTCAACAGTTTAAGATCACACATCGAAATTCTACTCCATATCGCCCAAAGGCCAATGGTGCTCTAGACAGTGGCATAAAAAGTTGCCGTTTGCATTGCTAGGTTATCCCACCACTGTTCGCACTTCAACAGGGGCAACTCCATATTTATTGGTGTATGGGACAGAAGCAGTCATCCCTGCAGAAGTTGAAATTTCCTCTCTTCGAGTCATTGTAGAAGTAGAAATTGATGATGATGAATAGGTAAAACCCCGACTGGAACATTTGAGTTTGATTGAGGAAAAAAGGCTAATGTCTGTGTGTCATGGCCAGTTGTATCAGAGGAGGATGGCTCGAGCGTATAACAAAAAGGTCCATCCCAGGAATTTTGAAGTTGGTCAGTTGGTATTGAGACGTATCCTTCCTCACCAGGTTGAAGCGAAAGGCAAGTTCTCCCCTGACTGGCAAGGTCCCTTCGTTGTGAAGAAAGTGTTGCCCAATGAAGCCTTATATTTGACAGATATTGAAGGCAAAATGGCAGAAATGGCTATCAATGCTGATGCAGTCAAAAGA
>NW_025840914.1:0-1175 GCF_002878395.1 Capsicum annuum
AGGGATTCTATTCAATTTGTTCGAAAGTGTCATCAATGTCAGATACATGCTGATCTGATACGTTCTCCTCCTATTGAGTTGCATACAATGGCCGCTTCATGGCCGTTCGTGGCTTGGGGAATGGATGTGATTGGACCGATTGAGCCGAAGGCATCAAATGGGCATAGATTCATTTTGGTAGCCATTGACTACTTCACAAAGTGGGTAGAAGCAGTAACTTTCAAGTCAGTAACAAAGAAGGTTGTGGTAGATTTTGTTCATGCCAATATCATTTGTAGATTTGGAATTTCTAAGACGATCATTACAGACAATGCTGCCAATCTCAATAGTCATTTGATGCAAGAAGTATGTTAACATTTTAAGATCACACATCGAAATTCTACTCCATATCGCCCAAAGGCCAATGGTGCTGTAGAAGCCGCCAATAAGAATATAAAAAAATACTGCGAAAAATGGTACAAGGGTCTAGACAGTGGCATGAAAAGTTATTGTTTGCATTGCTAGGTTATAGCACTACTGTTCGCACTTCAACAGGGGAAACTCCATATTTATTGGTGTATAGGACAGAAGCAGTCATCCCTGCAAAAGTTGAAATTCCCTCTCTTCGAGTCATTGTAGAAGTAGAGATTGATGATGACAAATGGGTAAAAACCCGACTGGAACATTTGAGTTTGATTGAGGAAAAAAGGCTAACGTCTGTGTGTCATGGACAGTTGTATCAGAGGAGGATGGATCGAGCGTATAACAAAAAGGTCCGTCCCAAGAATTTTGAAGTTGGTCAGTTGGTATTGAGACGTATCCTTCCTCACCAGGTTAAAGCAAAAGGCAAATTCTCTCCTAACTGGCAAGGTCCTTTCGTTGTGAAGAAAGTGTTGCCCAATCGAGCCTTATATTTGAAAGATATTGAAGGCAAAATGGCAGAAATGGATATCAATGCTGATAAGGTCAAAAGATATTATGTATGATATTTGATCCTTTGTTGATTTTATTGCATGTTTAGTACTTGCATTTGTGAAGATTGACATGATGAAGGCATTTTATTCTTCTATCCAAACATGGTGTCATCCTTTGTTTACCCATTTGAGCTTCATTTTATTTTTCTTTCATATCTCTCTTTTGGAATCAAAATAGAGTCAAAGATGAATGTCAAGAAAATAAGAATAAAAGAAAGAGTT
>NW_025840915.1:0-3380 GCF_002878395.1 Capsicum annuum
ATAGGATCTCAGTGAAGTTGGAGTGTGTCATAGCAAATTCGGTCATAGTTCAGGGGTACTAGATACTTTACACTAGAAGTATTGAATATATTCACTAGAGTAACTGGTAAAGTTGTTGTCATGTGACCAGAAGGTCATGCGTCTAAGACTTAGAAACAATCTCTGGTGGAAATGCAAGGTAAGACTGGGTACAATACCTTCTTATGGTGGGCCCTTCTCCCAACCCAGCACATAGCGAGAGCTTTAGTGCATCGGGCTGCCCTTTTTTAACTTGAGAGGGAGTGTTGTAGATAAAAGATTAAGGGTAGCCTAGTCTTTTTATCTCTTCAGAATCTACTAACTAATTACTATATGATCTTTTCTGAAAATTGTTACATTGATAGTTGGGAAAAATTGGCAAGACTATCCGCTTCCAAAACTATTTTGTCAATTATTTTTTATTTAATTTTTAAGGTTAGGGTATAAAAAGTTGGAAAAAGTTAAAAAAGTGGGGCCCACAGGCGGGTCAAGGGGCCATTTCATCATTTTTATAACTTTGGAAATTTAATATAATACACTAACACCCTCCACTTATTTCAATATCCAAAACAAACCCTCTCTCTCTCCTCTTCAATTCTCTCAACTCCCGCTTAAGAAACCGTCATCCCAAAATTGTCATTTTCATTTCTTCTTCTTTTTCTCCAGCTGCTAAGGGGTCGTTATTGGTTTGTAAGGTTAGTTAAAATCAAGTTGTGATCATTTTTAGATCCATTTAAACAGGTTTCTTTGCTAATCGATTCATAGTGATGTAGGAAATTGAAATTTTTTTTTTGGAATTTGGTTGATTAAGGAGTTTTGGTTTAATTCTAATTTTTTTTAGCAATGAAGTGTTGAATGGTGAGATAATCATTATTTGAAGAGATATTTTGATATTTGATTCGAACAGTGACCTGTTTCTGTCCGTAAACTCGTGGTCTATGAAATCAACCCGTGGTCTATGAAATCAAAATGCCCTAGATTGAAATTAATTTTTAGACGTATGAAATTCTTTTAAAATTTGGTTGCTGAAATAGTGGAAATTGAAAGATTAATAGCTAACTAGTTTGATTAGGTACACTAGTTTGATTTTTAGAAATTATTATGTTTATACTGCATGTTGGATTTTGGTTCAGTTATTGATGTGTGTAGTGAACTATTTGATGGTGGAAGAGTTATTTTGGCATTTTGATTCAAACAATGACCTGGTTGTGTCCGTAGACCCGTGGTCTATGAAAATAAAATACCCTAGATTGAAATCAATTTTTAGACATATGAAATTCATTTAAAATTGTGTTATTTCTGTTGATAGGCTTGTGGTATATGAACTGAAAATGAGAGATTTGTTCTGCAGATGTAGATTGTGTTGAAAATGGATAAAAAATACATCCTTCCTAAATGCAAAGCCAGTACCGCTTCTGATTCTGCTGGTAGCAGTAGAAAAAGAAAATCTGAGGCAGTAGAAAATGTCTCAAAAAGGAAGAAAAATAAAGAGTCGGTGTCCGAATCAAATTCGAAGTTAAAGGAGATAAGCGACTACGTCGATTTTGATGAAGATGTTGTCAAGCACAGTGCTAGTGATGAAAGTGAAGAGAGCAAAGATAGTGGAAGAACAAGTGTTAATGAGGATAATGATCCCTTGTCCGTACCATCTCTTTCAAGGTTTATTTCCATGGAGCGGTATGACCTTCGAACGATAATGGACGAGGTCGGATCTTTTTCGGCAAAGATATTGGTCAGATCAAGAATGGCTGCTTATCGAGAATTCCAACAAGTTCTTATCGACCAAGAGTTGAAGAAAAGATTCAAGCGGTCCTGTTTTGGACACCTGGGAAACCTACCAGAACATCTCAAGTTCAATGGGCAGGTGGTCCATTATTTGTTGTTGCGACGCATCAATAATGATAAAAAGTATCACGAGATGTGGTTCTACGTTAATAACAAGCCTGCCTGTTTTGGCTTGAAAGAGTTTTTTTTGATCACGGGGCTGAACTGTTCATCATACCCCAGTGAATAAAAAATGAAGAAGGTGTTAGCAAAGGGGGAGAATTTTTGCTTTAAGGTAACGAAAAACAAAAACATTACGGCGGCCAATTTGCTACACCTGATCAGAGGGAATAAGCTGAACGAGGACCAGAAATTTAAGTGTTATTTACTGTGGTTCTTGCACACCATGTTGCTTGTAAAAGATTCGACGAAGGTTGTCGACACAAAACTGATTCGAATGTTCGATTTTTTGAGTTTCTTTGAGAATTATCCATGGGGAAAAGAGACATTTCAACTGACCCTGGACTATCTAAAGAAAAAAAGTGCCCTAAAGAAGCAGAGGAAAGTATTTGATAAGAAGCAGAAGGCATCCTATGCTCTATTTGGATTTCCCTGGGCATTCATGGTATCTACCATAAACCCTTTAGTGAGTTTATCATAGATTCTTTGTTTATTTATACTCTGTCATAGACTCTGAATTCTGTTTTCACTAATGTACTGCTTACAAGTTTGGATCTACGAGGCATTTCCTCATCTTGAAAAATTTGCTGGAAAATCAACGGATGAGCCTTTTCTCATTCCCCACATCCTCGATGGCACATTACCAAAAGTGACCTGATAATCGAAGGTGACCTATTCAAGTACAAAGAAAAAGTTATCAAGGTATGAACTTATTTTTTATTATGCAATAATAATACTACTATTGTATCGAATGTTATGCAATTGTTAATCGATATTTTGTAGAACGTGCACCCGTACATCATCCCTACTCTTCATGAGACGAAGATGGATTACATGATTTACTTTAAGCCATATACGGACGAGGTGAAGAATAACGTTCTGATGGCTTAAAGAAAGAGTTAGAAGGGGTGACTGTACTTATTTCAAATGAGGATAGTGATGATGACGAAGATTTGGGTGGTAACCTCATTGAAGTACGCGTTGGTGATGATAATACTTCAAGCATCTCCAAAGATGTAGAGGGCACCTCATCCCCCAGGGATCTTCATAAGCATGTTGTTGCGCTCGAGGAAGCGGTGTTTGATATTGTTGCCTATATTAGAGAGAAAAGACTGAAGAAAAAAAAACAAGATGAGCGACAACACGAGCGAGGTAACTTCATTCAATAATTGATGTTGTTAATGAATTTTCAGCTTTAAATATCAGAAACACTTTGTAATATGATGACACAGTGCATGTGGACCTTTGTGAATCGAAGACAAATGAAGAAGGATAAAAGGAAGAAAAATGGATGAGTTGGCCTCTGTTATGGCGGGAGAAGAAAAAGCAGAAGAAAAGAAGGATGAAGAAGAAGAAATGGAAGAAGATATATGCCAAGAAGAAAGTTCAAAAGAAGCAGCTGCAGAAGCTGAAAAAGA
>NW_025840916.1:0-2564 GCF_002878395.1 Capsicum annuum
CTATCATGTGAACATGTAAATAGGCCTTTCTCTTATTTGGCGTATGTCGATAGTATGGACTTAGGTATTTATATGCATAAAGCTTAATTGTTTTGCTATAAAGTTTGACATTATGTAAACACGTGTAACAGAAGTGAGATGTTGTATACATATGAACAGGGCATACCTTTTAGCAAACGTTCGGATTGTGAGACTTGAAGGCAAGACTCTCCCCTTGCGTGATGTCGTAGGGATGGAAACATGTGAGCATAAGAGAGATAAGAATATCTAAAAATATTATCATTTTAAAACCTTCTCGTGACCTATAGAAAAATTGTGGATAGCTTAACTTTACAAATGACACATCTATTGACATTATGTAAATAGTGTAACAGAAGTGAGATGTCGTATAGATATGAAAAGGGAATACCTTTTGGCAAACGTCCGGATTGTGAGACTTGAAGGCAAGACTCTTCCCTGGCGTGATGTCGTAGGGCTGGAAACATGTGAGCATAAGAGGGATAAGGATAGTGGAATCTTAATGGATCAAATTATTTAGTCTTGAAAGAGGTAGAAATAAGGAAGGTTGCATTACTTGCAACATATTTCTTATTCATACTGAGACTTTTCATAAAATTCTTTGTTTATACATTAGCCTTATTGACTATGAGAACGATAAGGAATGATTTGTAGGCACATATCTTTACTGTAATCACATAAAACAACTGACAACTTATTAGTATAGTCACTGGATTTCTGCATGCAAATATTTGTTTCCCCTAATAAAGTTGTTGCTACATACCAGCGGAACATGTTGGATATTTGACGTTCATAAATGAATTACAAATTTAACAGTGAGGAACATGTTTTGATTCAAAAGGGACTATGTTTGGTTAAGCAGAACATGTTTTCATTCAAGAGCGACCATGTTTTGTTAAGCAGGAGTAACAGGGCATAACTTTGGGCGGCCATCTGCATTGTGAACCTTCTGATTATTAAATTGAAGTAGGCATACATTTTTGCGTCTGTTTGGATTGGGAACCTGCTGATTGGTAAATTAAATAAAGCACTCCACAGCAACCCTGTGAACAATTGTTTCCCCATGAATTTTTTGCTACAATATGAGCGGAACATGTACCACACCAGTGGAATATGATGGACAGTTGAGGTCCATAAAATTATTAAAAATTTAACATTCAATGACATATTTTGATTTGAAAGCGACTATGTTTGGTTAAGCAGTAGTAAAAGGGCATACCTTTTGCCGTTCGTCCGAATTGTGAATCATCTAATTATTAAATGGAATTAAAGATTTTAGATCTAGGATGAAACCACCAGTTTTTCACATGAACTTGTTGCTACCATACCAGCGGAACATCGTCGAGTTGTGACATCCGTAAAAGAATTTAAAAATTAACAGTGAACAAAACGTTTGCATTAGAAAGTGATTATGTTTGGTTAGGAAGAAGTAACATCACATACTTTTTTGTGTCTGTCCAGATTGGGAACATGTTGATTGGTACATTGAATAAAATACTACACAACAATTTAGTGAACTGTTAGAAAAAAACATTCCACAACAATCCTGTGAACAATTGTTTCCCCAAAAACTTGTTGGTAGCATACCAGAGCAACTTGTTGGAGATTTCACAAAAGTGAGTATGTTTGATTAAGAAGGAATAACTGGGAATACCTTTTGGCTTCCGTAATTACAAATTTAACAGTGAAGAACATGTTTTGATTCAAAAGGGACTATGTTTGGTTAAGCAGAACATGTTTTCATTCGAGAGCGACTATGTTTTGTTAAGTAGGAGTAACATGGCATACCTTTGGGCGTCCATCTGCATTGTGAACCTTCTGATTATTAAATTGAAGTAGGCATACATTTTTGCGTCTGTTTGGATTGGGAACCTGCTGATTGGTAAATTAAATAAAGCACTCCACAGCAACCCTGTGAACAATTGTTTCCCCATGAATTTTTTGCTACAATATGAGCGGAACATGTACCATACCAGTGGAATATGATGGACAGTTGAGGTCCATAAAAGTATTAAAAATTTAACATTCAATGACATGTTTTGATTCGAAAGCGACTATGTTTGGTTAAGCAGTAGTAAAAGGGCATACCTTTTGCCGTTCGTCCGAATTGTGAATCATCTGATTATTAAATGGAATTAAAGATTTCAGATCAAGGCTGAAACCACCAGTTTTTCACATGAACTTGTTGCTACCATACCAGCGGAACATCGTTGAGATGTGACATCCGTAAAAGAATTTAAAAATTAACAGTGAACAAAACGTTTGCATTAGAAAGTGATTATGTTTGGTTAGGCAGAAGTAACAGCGCATACCTTTTTGCATCCTTCGGGATTGGGAACCTGTTGATTGGTACATTGGATAAAACACTACACAACAATCCAGTGAACAATTGTTTCCCCATGAACTTGTTGGTAGCATACCATAGGAACTTGTTGGAGATTTCACAAAAGTGAGTATGTTTGATTAAGCAGGAATAACTGGAAATACCTTTTGTCTTCTGTCAGAATTGTAAGCGTTGAAGGCAAGACTCTTTCCCTAGCATTTAA
>NW_025840917.1:0-3419 GCF_002878395.1 Capsicum annuum
AATGGAATTGTTTAGTATCACTACTTTTTTGGTGTAAACAATTGTGTATAGTGGATGTAGATGATTGTAGATCTAATAGGAAATCTATAAGTTTGATAAGGGGGCTGTAATTTCTGAAGGTGGCCAGCATATCCTAATGCTGAAGAATACCAATTTGCTAAATGTTCAAAAAAAAAGGATAAATACAGCCCAGGTCCCACACTATTATTGCCCCGGAGTTTGTAGAGAAGAATGCTTCCTTACCCGCAGTATTTTTCACAGAGGGTCCCATTTGCGATACAGGGACACTCTTTTCCACAAGGTGCTTGACAATTACACGGACTATACTGAGGACAAAGCTGATCCTTCCTCACAGATATTCGTTTCCTAAGTGCATGATATCCAGTTGATTTCCCTGTGTATTTTAAGGCCCGAGCTCTACCTCTTCTACGTAAGAATCTAGATCTTCTCCGTGGTTGATTACCCTGAAATTGAATACAAAACAGGATCAACCTAAGCGGGGGTAACAACAATATTACTACCGTTCCACAAGAACGCAAAGCAACATGCTGATGAACAAAGTCAGTATACTAACCATGATTGTATGACCGTCACTTTTGAAAGAGCCTTCCAACATTCCATTCACCCCCTCACTTACTAGTAATAGCTTATTCTCAGAATTGTTCATATACTGGAACACCTCCCAACAAGTTTTTAAACCATTCAGCAGATTTCGGGCAATCATACAGCTGCATGACAAATAAGGTGCAAGTCAAGTAAAGAATCCCAGCCATGAAAAAAATACCAGCCTAGCATTCATATGTCCAGGAAGAGCATTTATTTTTAAAAAAGTCTAGGAGGAGCATTGACAAGTAAAACAGGAACTGAATGTACACACAATCATCAATGAGGAAAATTATGCAAGTTCTAGTTTGCCTATTGAGAACTAGCATGAATTTGATTAAAAAGCTAGCACAACAATTTCTTTATAGACAAAAGTTGGGCAGTATTCAATTTAAGAAACAAGGTATACACAAGTCAAAGAACTGACAGGAACAGGAGTTAGATTAAATTGCAAAGAATAATTTGAAGTTAACCGACCTGCTCTGACCAAACATTTCCAGACCTTTTTCAAAGAGAGCCTTTTCAAGTGGTCTCCATGGTTTGTCACCATCTATTTCTTGTCTGCAGTTATTCTCATGAATCTCATCTACAAAATCATTCTTCCTCAATGCGTCGTCATAATTCATCACATGTTTTTCGCTGGCAGCCTCTTTATATTGGCAACTGAAGCCCTCCCCTTGCAAAGAATTTTTAATGGCCAAAACTGGAGAGCCTTCCCTCCTAGACCTTCTACCACTATCAGATTGTCGGCTTTTTTGTGAAGATGAACCAACATTTTTGACATTCTTATGTGAATTAGACTTGATATTCAAGTCTATAGACACCGGAGACTCCACAGCCGTTATTTCTATATGCTGCTTTTTGGCAGCAACTAGAGCATCTTCAGCTATTCTCTTCCATTTTGTTTTTGTGCTCCCCCCTTTACTATCAGATTTTTTGTTAGATGGAGAAGCAGAACGGTGAACAGTAAGGATGTCACCTAACAGCCTAATCTCTGAATCGCTGTTTTCAGAGATATTCTTTGCATTCGATGAAACACTTCTGCTTTGGCAAGACTTTGATCTCCATGATAGCTGCTTCCTACCAGGCACCTGAGCATTGTTAGCAATTTCAGATGGTCGGACACTGTTTTCTCCATGATTAGCAAACTGAGGAGAGGTCAGTCCAGCTTTTCTTTCCTTCGTGATGGCCTGAAATTAGTACAAGAGCTCAGATGGTTCGTAGGTATTGTTGCTATAGAAGGAGTAAAGAACAGGTACATACCCCTATTAAGAAACGATAGTTGTTTAAAAAGCAAAAGATTCAAGTCGGGGCTAAATTTATGCCAACAAAAATTACATAAAAGAAGAGGAGCAAAATACCAGGCGATAGCAATTTGGACAACAGGGCTCCTTATCCACGTCGGGAGAGTACCATGGCAATTGTTTTTCAGCCTTATGAATGTACGCAGTAAAAAAGAACTCTAAGAATCCATTTTGAATGCACAAAGTTAGATACTAAATCATTGGTTAAATGGCGATTCACATACCGCGAAAATCAGATCCTGTGAACATCCATGTGATTTACAATCAAAAACCTGCAAGTGAGGGAAAAACGAGAAAAAAGAAAGAAAACTATATTCAGAAGGAAAAGTATAAAGCAGAAAACCAGCCAAGTAAAACAACAGATAGATACATACAAGGCATCGACGACAAAATAGGCTGTCAAAAGAATCTAGAGCAGCATTAAGATCTTTGTCAAGAAATAAATTTAGAGTCCCTTGGATGTTCTCATTCTTTGAGGAGCATTCCTTTTTGTCCTTAACAAGATCTTCATATCTTGCCTGTATAAGATAGACATTTGATGGTGATTTATCTCTGTAAATCCAGAAAAAATCAAACAGGAAACAGCTGGACCAGAGTTTGCTCTGTGGCCAGTTTAATTCCATAATGAGAGCTTAATAACAAAGTGCAACTAATCTCTAAGGCACGTGTGTACCTTGAGTTCACTGGGTTTTCTAGACAAGAACTTCCCTAGCAATTCTAACACTCTGTCAGACAAGCCAACTTGTTGGATAGTTGAACTGCAAAAAGGTAAACAACGATAGATCATCTTAGCCACATATTGGATTAGATAGAACCTTATATGAAGTGCAAGAGAAAGTTCTAACCAGTTTAAAAAAAAAACATTTAGCAGATAATCCAACAAGAAATAGCAGACCATAGTAAAAATCCTATGAGCCATGCTCCTAGCTCAATACCATGTGAACTCTTTCCGTATGGCATGCTATATTCGAGATTATTAAAAATTTTAACATATTTCATATGTACAAGTTGAGACCACCTGAAATGAGTTTCAAAGGGAATCTTTGTGAAAGAAATCAAGTTTTCAAAAGAAAGCTTCCGCTTAATTAATTGATCAAAGAGATGGATGGCACAGCAGTTAAAAGAAAAGGCTAAAACAGAAGAGATCTGTATTTGACATCAACTGAACTATGATTTATATTATAGTTAGGAGACAGTGTAAAAACTGAAAAATGTAGGTGAGCTCATAGTTCTAGGTAAATAATAGGCAACACTACTACTAAAGAGAGACATGAATAGCAAATAATGTATACACATTTAAGACTACCATAACATATCTAGTAGGGAATATTCTCTATCATGGTAGTTGATCTAATTGTCATGAAGTAGTGTTTATGATCGACCAAAGGCAAAAAATTTTGCTGTTCTAGAAAACATGACACCATTGTTTCATGTGGAAAGAAGTTCATTGATGATGCTACTACAGTAGAAAAAAGTAAAAATATAGGAGGGCACAATTGAATCCTATGTTGC
>NW_025840918.1:0-3158 GCF_002878395.1 Capsicum annuum
CACCAAGACTTGCAAGTCTTATTTCTGAGCCATAATCCATCATGCATGATTCTTTCATTAAAACATAGTTCAAACCACCCAAACATGCAATTTAATAAAGGGAATTCATATTTTGAAAACATAAGTCAAAACTATGCAAAATTTCCATCCTTTCAATAAACAAGTGGTGGTCATGTAATATTTAACAAACCATGCAACCCTTCTCATTATATGATTATGTTCAACATTCATCAACATAAACAACCGTCTCTCTTTTGAAATTAAAATCATAATCTAAATATAAAATTATTCAAGATATTTCATAATATGCTTTTCAAGATACATTTAATTGATTTCATAGTATGTCATAAGTAAATGAAAATCATCACAAGAGAGGGATTGTTCATGAATCATGCTCTCAATTAAATTAACCTTAAAACACATGCTTACAATATATATATAATTTCAAATCAATTTGAGGGAAAGAATAAAGGACAAAACACTATTGTCAATGCCTTAAACAATATCATCAATGCTTCTACAGCATGAATATATTCATAAATCTGAAAAACACTTTCATAAAATTAAGATTTTCATACCCATGAGATTTCAGAAAAACTCTGCATACCTTAAATTAGAAGCTTTTGAATGAACTCTAGATTTTGGGATACTATACGTACGATTGATGGGTGCCTCTTGTAGCCCTCGCAATGGGGATTCTGAATCTTGAAGAATTAAGGGAAACCCACGGTTAAATCTTGAGATATTTGGGTTTTTAGTTTGAAACCCTAGGGTGGGTTCTTGATGAATTTGAGAGAAAAGAATCATATTTTAGTGTTTTGGGAGTTTAATCCCATGTTATAGCTTGATAAGGGATGGAAGATACCCATTTTTTCCCTTAAAAACAAGGAAACATAACCTGAAATTTTAGTGTGTGCGATAGGGCGTGCGTCGTATGCTTATCACATGATGCTACTATCTCAGTCACTAAAATATCCATAATGTTTTGCTCGGATATCGGATTTAGCCAAAATTGGTATCGTTGAAAAGCTAATTCAAAGATATTTCATTTGATATAAGTAGTCCCTCTAATTCATTATATACAAAGATTTATGATCGATTAAAGTTGACCCAAGTTTCGACGCTCACTCTAAATCGAATGATAGGAAAGCTTTTAACTCGTCCTTGAGTTAGGGGACCTCTATTATCTCAATCCATGCTTAAATAGGTTCACGCACTACATAATTAATTAACATGCAAAATTTGAATAGGATTTATGGATTTTGAATTATCTATGCATAGAAACGATGGTTTTTTTCTAGCCCAAAATACGGGGTGTTACATTATCTCCCCCTTTGGATCATTCGTTCCCGAATGATGGTTAGGAATGTTGAAGTCTTAAAGGTATGGAATAATGTGGACATGATATGTCTTGTAAGAAAGAATATACTAATCTAAAACATTTAAATTTCCATCATGAAAATGAATTCTGAGTTGACTTGCCCTTACTTGCTTTAAGGAGCTGATTCATGCTGAGAATTTAGGTTTCCCTTGATGTGTTCATAATCCAATCATCCATATCTAATTGAGAAGTGATAACTTATGTATGTACGAATCTTGAGACAACAAGATTTAGATCATACAAAGGTATTACACTGTCTGAGCTAAAATTCCTAGAGAGATTTGAGACTATGCACTGAACTCTTATGAACTAAGTCATGACTAAATAGCTGAATCTGAAACATAATGTTCGAACTGAACTGAATTCACAATTTACGTGGATGGAATAGATTATCTCTTGGAATGGTCATACACATGGGACTTTGGATAGCAGGACTGGGTGTAAAGGTGGAAAATCACAGTAACTTGTCTGTCTGACGGTTAAACTGAACTGCTGGTTATACTGTTTGAATTATACTGAAAACTTATACTTAACTAGAGTATCTCTTCAACACTTTCTAAGAAGTTCTAGTAGCATTCGGGAGCAAAGAATCTTGGGCATCAGTTACACAAGACACCCACTAAGGAATCACAACAGTGACACTACTCTATAGCATGGACTATATACATATAACTCATAAACTAGGACAGAATTACTAGGCCTTAGGCAATGCAACTTCTTACTTTCAAGCTTAGCGCACTTCTTGAATATTCCCTTAACTATATTATTCCCTTTAAATACCATACTCGTTTCATTCAACTTAGAATCCTTATAGGGGCATTGATAAATCTTTCTACTAATGCCTAAAGTAACATAAGTCCTCTCACCATGATCAACCGTAACTTTAAATCACAAAATATAACATGCCACACCACGATACTAGTCTAAACCATATGATTTAATCTTTTATATAATTTTTTTAGAGATCACACCCTAAGTATAGCGTGCCTTACCACTTTAATGACTAACTCTGATCTCTTACTATTGATTCACTAGCTCATATTCCGTTCCTCCTCTTAAATCTCAACATGTCATTCAAGCCTATCTTTATAACCACATATGAACTCCAAGTCAAACACCCATAAGGACATACTTCACATATTCTCTAATCCACTATCAATATAACTCCCACGCACTACCCCAAGAACATATACAAATTTCCACCAACCATCACATATATCAAAGACTTGGCCCCTGATCTTACTTCATACTTATGGCCTTATCTAAAACAAGCATACTATGATCTTCCATTAACAAGAAATATTTACTCATCACCACTATCATCACAAAAGGAGGAGTCACTAAACGGTTAGAATATAAGACCTTAAAGTAGGGAGGATATTATACGAGACTTGACACTTAACTGAGACCGAATGAATGGCAAATCAACATCAGGGATTCATCAAAGTGATTTGAATTGGGGCATACATAACTATAAGATGAATATAATCAATCATAAGGAGTATAGCATGAATTATGGGAACTAAGCACACTATAAAGAGTTAGTACATAAGACTTGAGCTACATGACCTCAATTTGGAGTTCATAACTTATGAAATGTGATCCCGACTACTGAATGAACTGGAACTCCTCATTTTAGAACTGGAAATACACGTGATTCTCTATCATATACATGAACATGAACTATGATCATAGAACTGAAATATAAGGCATGAGTAGGTATTGGGATCACTGAAAAATACTGAGATAAGAATGGATTGAGTCTCACCCTCACTTT
>NW_025840919.1:0-3243 GCF_002878395.1 Capsicum annuum
ATAATGTTTAATTTTATTAATTGTAAAAGCTAAAAGTATACAATTTATAAGAATGTTATGCACTGCATATTTGACAAAACAAAATTAATGTATTTATTTTTATTTTATACTAGTTTAGTATACGTGCAAATATCTTATGTTAATATATTTGAGTCACAAAATAAATACCAACGAAAAACTTTAAGTTGCTAAAATAGTTCAACTTTTTGAAGTTTAATTACACATCTCTTTTAAAGAAATTATAGACTTTTTGTTGTTTAAAACTTCGAAATAAATTGAGAATTTATTATTTTAACTTTCAAGTTCCTATTCAATATTTAGGTCCAAATATAAAAACTAATATTAACAATTAAATACCTTATAAAATTTAAATTTCAAGGTTTTAATATCTCACCTGAATCATTTAAGAAAAATATTGTAACTTGTCAACTTTTTTTTGACGAAAAGAACAACTATTATTAATTCTTTTAAAAGTCAAGCTAGAAGAGAAATTGAGGTTAAATAAATCAAAATGGTGATTTTGACCTCATTTGTTTGCTTTTAATTTGAAAGATCTATACATTAATTCGTTAAGTACCACTATTTTTTCTACACAAAAATCTCAGAATGAAAGACAATAAAATTTAAGTAATAATACTTAGAAATAAACTGAGAACTTGCTATTTTAATTTTTAAGTTTCTATCCAATATTCAGGCCCAAATATAAAAGCTAATATTAACACTAATACTTTTTAAAATTCAAATTTCAAGGTTTTAATATTTTACCTAAATCCCTTACGAAAAATATTGTAAGCTTATCAACTTTTTTTGACGAAAAGGACTACTATATTAATTCTTCTAAAAGTCAAGCTAAGAGAGAAATTGAGGTTAAAATAAATTTAAGTTTTGTATGATTTTAATTTGAATGGAGACATTAATTCATTAAGTACGTGTACGTCTATTTTTTAATCAAAAATCTCGTAATGAATTTAAAAGAGTCTAGTGATTCAAATCTATGACAAATATGATAAAATAAAATATAAATAACAATCAAAACAAATATTGTATTTGAACTAAGAACACAATACAATATAATAGATGACAATCACTCAAACAGAGCCAACCATTTTTCATTGTTAAATAATTTAAGCTAATCATTAATTTGGCGTTGAATTTGTGAGAAATTGATTATCAATCCAAATACACAATTAACAACATAATGATAAAGTGAGTTGCACAAAAATTAATCCAAAATAGCGAAAATATTAAAAGAAGAAAATTACTATTCCTACGTACCTCTTATTCACAGAATTTAATCATTATACAAAACAACTTCTTTTATATAAGGAGTATTCATAAACCAAAAAAGAATTTGATTTTTAACTCCTATATGATTTGTATTCGGATACTATCAATTGTAAAATGGAAAAAAAGGAATCTCACTTCCATTTTTATTCTGCAAATTAAAAATATTTTGTCAAAAATATAAATGAAATTTTTTTAATTTCCACAAAAAAGGGTAGTGTTCTACTTTTGCAAGCCTGCGTGTTTGTATTGCCAAAAAAATAATATCTTTGGATTTCTACTATATATATAATTCTTAGATGGCCAAAAATAATGAAAAACTTATAATCATACGTTTTTTTAAGGGAAAATTTTAGAAATAGCAACTATAAAGCCTTAATTGTAACCTTTATAGCAACAGTTTCATAATTACGAAAAATAGCAAATTATATTTGGTATTTAAGTAAACTGTTGCTATACAAATACATATACAACAACATTTACTGCCTTTGTTTTACTCATATTAGTTGAGTTAAATGAGGAATAATTAACCTATCTAATTAAATTCCCATAAATTACTCTTATTTAAATTAGTAAATTCCTTTTCCAAATCAAACTCAAATATGAAGATTATTATTTTCATGATCTTCAAAATTTCAAAATATCATTCTCTTATTTTTCTAACTATATATTCTTGTTAGTTTTTTTTTATTTTTTTTATCTTTTTTTTTTATTTTTCATTTTTTTATTTCCACTTTATTTTCTCTCTTCTACTTCTCTTTTCTTTTTTCTTTTTCGTTTATTTATTTATTTATTTATTTTTCTTTTTTCGTTTTCTTTTTTTTTTTTCGTTTTCTCATATTTTTTTTTCGTTTTTTTCTTATTTTTATTTTTTGTTTTTATTTTTTCTATTTTTTTTTAACTCTTCTATCTCTATCTTTTATTTTTAAAAGACAAATATCTATATCATATATACATATTCAAAAAATATATAAAATAAATAAACATACAAATTTGCATATGTATTTATGGTTAAAAAACATACATATATACTGCATATGTATTTACAGAAATATATATCTGACTCACATGTATATATAAACATATATGACACAAAATCTCTATAACAAAAATGACAATTATATACATATACATATAGGTAATAAAAAAATACATGAGACATATCTTAAATAGTAAAAGAATTCAAATAAGTACATATGTTACCCTCTAAAATGACATAGTATGTACAGTTCAAAGACAAATCCAACACCGTATAAAATACATATAGCTCTGCACATATCTGATCCATATGTATATTCTTATTTTATATGAGTCACCTTTATATTTCGCAAATACATATGAAGATATATAGTAAAGTTATGTTTGTTACTGTTTAATATGAATATGATATGTATTTCGTAAATATATATGTATGTTTTGTACTGTAAATACATATCCAGATCTGTATGACTATGTATTTTGTATGTTTTTTGAATATGTGTATGTGATATACATATTCGTCTTTTCAAAAATAAAAATTAGAGATAGAAGAGTAAAAAAAAAAAATATAAAAAAAAAATAAAGAAAAAAAAGGAAGAAAGAGAAATAGAAGTGTCAAATAAAAGAAAATACAGAAACAAAATAAAATAGAAAAAAGAAGAAGAAAACAAAAATAGAAAAAGAAAAAAAAGATATGAGAAAGGAAAAAAAAAGAAAAAGAAAAAGGAAAAAAAAAAAAAAAAAAAAGAAAAAAAAAAAAAGGAAAGAAAAAAAAAAAAAAGAAAGAAAAGTCAAAATAAAATAATAAAATGAAAAAATAAACTAACAAGAAAAAAAAAGATAGAGATATAAGAGAGTGAAAGATTTATTTTGAAATCTTGAAGATCATGAAGATAATTATTTTCAAATATGAAAAAGGGAAAAAAAAAGGGAAAACAAAAAATAAAAAAAATAAAAAAAATAAATAAAGGAAAAAAAAAA
>NW_025840920.1:0-2124 GCF_002878395.1 Capsicum annuum
AAAGAAATAGCCTACCTAAATGTTGAGGAATATAAAACAACAAATCATTCAACACAGCTATTATTCTAAGGTACATTCTAGAACTATGTGAATTACTGAGTTTAGAATATTGAAGGAGTTGGTCCTTGAAAATAATATCAATTATCATTCTCCAATGGTCCTTGCAATCGTGTTACTAATTCTAGATCAATAAAAGCAAAAGAAGCTACTTGCCTATCTTCGAAGAGGGATTTGCAGTCCTCCCATTTCGATGATGCAGCAATTTCCTGCAACCACTGCAAACAAATAGATTATGGTTTAAGGGAAATATCATGGAATCCCATCCATTGCAATGTGAGAGATTGTAAATTATTTACTATACCTTTGATGCATGAAGAAGTTCATAGAACTCATCTGCTAGACGTTTACGCTTTTTAGCTTCTTTTTCTTCTTTCTCCCTGGCCCTTTCCAGTAACTCCTCAAAGACAAACTATGCAGATGAAATATGCACATTCAATACTCAATGACCCGGCAAGCCCAAATGCCTAGAACATATAGTTTAGAAAGGAAGCATGGAATAAGATTTAGTATAATCCATGTATGTCCTCTTATTTCTTCGTTTGGAAGGCACGGGGCATATAATGTAATAGTATTATTACCATCTTTTGGAGTAATTCCTCACATTATAATCTTTGATAAAATGCTTTACAAAAGTTCTGAGATTATTGAAAGGACACTAAAAGCCTTAAGAGACCCAACCATCTAAGCATAGTTCTTCGACAAGATACCCCTTGCAATTCCCTCTTCCCACATACATAGATTATACGCACCATAAATAACCTCCAAAATCCAAATGATATATGAAGAATATCCTCATTACAAAAATAGCAAATGATCGTTGATATCATCCAGTTATGCTGTTTAACCAGTTTCGTAGAGTAAAACTCTTATCCACTAACCGTAAAAACAGAAAACTACAAGGCAAATTGCTTTGAATTAAGCAACTTAAGATATGTGCGGTAGGTGTAATATTAAACACCGCCGTCCAGGAAATAAAAACTAAGGAAAATGGTACCAAAACTGAAGAATTGGAAGCAAAAGCTAACACCAAATATTTGATCAATGTGGTCCTCGTCTTTATTCTTGAAGGTTTCAGGCTTACTTGCTAACCGACACACTAATCTTCTATTAACTCCATTACAAGAAGATCCAAATTTAATGTGGGATAGGTTATGGTTGATACTAAAGGAAAATGCCACTAACCACAGTTGACTACCTACGAGTTGCCAATTAAGCAATCACAAACTGACCGACTTCCAATGAAACATAACATAGAAGTACTACTTATGCTTTTGCACTCAATCCACTCATCTTGTGCAGGACCTGTCCCAAAGACAAAAAGGGGACAAATACATAGAAATCCATTTAGTGAATGGGGTACTTCAATTTTCACAACATTCAATTCAACATGGGTCGATGTGAAACAGTATACAATGCTTAACCATAATTAGACCTTTAAGTTGGTATCTGACATTGGTGGAGAGCTAATATACTTGGCGATTGGAACCTTAAAATCATCAAGCCTCCAGGCTGATGTCAATCCAATCTGAAAGTAAGACGGCTCAGCCAAAATATTAGGTACTAACCGAAGCACAACAGAGGTTAAAATGAAGAGTGGTGATTACCTCGGCCATCCTAACTGCATCTTTAATTTCTGACTTGTCATCAAGATACTGAAGCAACATACAAGTAACACAAATTCAGAATGCTTATCAGTAACAAAAATAGGATACCAAATGGAGCCTTGTCCATGCATTTGAGTTACCATAAAGTGTATAAATTACAAGCAGGGTGATGGGGATAAAAGTTCTTTCGTGAATACCAACAATTCTCCACTTGTTCAAAGTCATCTACAATATCACAAGACACTTGACACATAAACTTAATTGCACTGATCAGGTTAAATTGAAGGAAAAATCAAGCACCCTTGTTTGGATAATAGAAAAAAAGTGAATAAATAAAAATGGATAGCATCTCTGTTAACAGCGCTTTCGTTATATTTACTTAATAAGAATCATTTATGCACACAAACAGTAATACAAACTTTAAAGATAGAAGTTGACATCTTTATCTTACAAGGGAAAA
>NW_025840921.1:0-1911 GCF_002878395.1 Capsicum annuum
AGAGAAGGTAGTGGAAATCAGGCGTCCGGTTTATTTGTCAGGAGTAGATCTAATGAAAAGTCTAGATTTAGTAATTTAGTGTGTTATTACTGTCATAAAAAAGGCCACATCAAGTTTAATTGTCCTAAGTTGCAAAACAAGGAAGAAGTAAAGAAAAATGAGCACGGGGATTCCGACACAGCTGAAGCAAGTGTTGCTGCTGATGAGATTGAAGGAGTAATATTTTTAGTAACCAAAAATATTTCTTGTTATAACAATGAGTGGATTTTATATTCGGCTTGTTCATTTCATATGTGTCCTAACAAGGACTTGTTTTATACATATGATCCTGTTAAAGGTGGAGTTGTCTTGGTAGGCAACAATGTTGCTTGCAAAATTGTTGGAACAGGTACCGTCCAAATTAAAATGCATGATGGTATTGTAAGAAATTTCAGAAATGTTAGATGTGTTCCTGAGTTGAAAAAAAATCTCATCTTTTTGGGCACTCTAGAATCTCTTGGGTGCAAATACACAGGTGAAGGTGGAGTTCTTGAAGTATCTCGAGGGGGTCTTGTGGTTATGAAGGCACGCAAGTCTAGAACGTTATACACACTATTGGGATCTACTATTACAGGTGTTGCTACTGTTTGAATTTCAGATGAAGACTCATCTGATTCTGACATCATGGAATTTTGAAAGCCCTTTGAGGCTTTGTGAAGAAGGTCGAGCAAATTTACTATATTAAACAAACTCAGGCCAAGGTGGAGATTTATAATGTGGCCTTTTGTTTTTTTCTTAGATTCACACTTGGTCAAACAAAGTTGCTACCAAGAACTTGCAAGATCATTTGTTGGCTTTTTCAAATTTGGTTGGTTAGTCCAACATTGCATGTAATTTGTTTCTTGTCAAATTTGGTTGGCTAGTCCAACATTGCATGCAATTTGTTTTCTTTTCAAATTTGGTTGGCAAAGTAGTGTGTTGATTTCATTGATGACATCAACGTAGGTTTGTTTTGTGCCTATAAATAGAGGCATTTCCACCTTCTTTGGAACATACCATTTAGAGAAGAACACCAACATTTGAAGAAGATTTAATTGTGTTTGTTTTCTTCTTTGTAGAGAGTATTTGTAAGAGAGTTGTGTTGGGAAATACTTTGAGTGAACCTCTTCTTTGGAGTGATCTTTGTGAGGTTATTCTTTTGGGTATTTGGGCTATTAGAGTATATTTAATTACTCTAATTTTGTACTCTCTTTTGTATCTTTGTACTCTTTTTGTTCCGTTGGAGTTTAGTGAAGTTGCTTCTCTTTTGGTTGTGGACGTAGGTCAAGTTGACCGAACTATGTTAAATTTGTGCGTCCTTTATTTTCTCAACTCATCATTGTTATCGTCTTCAAACGATTACTTTGTTTAATTCCGTACTATCAGGATTCTCGATCCTAACATTGTCCAATAAAAATATGCCATGTCATAAACGAGATGGGGCCAATAAACAGTTGTTAAATGGAAGGACAAAATTGACCCAATAGGTATACGGAAGGGGCATTTTAGGCCCAATCGGTAGACGAAGGACATTTTTGCACCATTTCAGATAGTTGAAGGGCATTTTAGACCCTTTTTCGTAATTTTAATAAAAACACTTAATTGACTACCCATGAGTCGTTTATGTATTAAAACATTAAACAAAGTATTAAACTCCTTTTCCTAATTATTGGTAAATTAGGTTGATTTAGGGTTAGTTAGTTACTTCCCGCCTTAAGTAAAGTCCCTAACCCTTACTTATAAATACACAAATTATAATTAGTGTATTAACAACCTTAGCAGCCACAAAAATTTTCTTCTTAAAATCTATTTTTCAGCTTAACTTCTTCAAATATTCAGTAATGGAAATATTGGGAATTAGGTTTCATAGCCCACGATTTTGGGGGTGGGCCC
>NW_025840922.1:0-2780 GCF_002878395.1 Capsicum annuum
ACACTTCCAACGGCTTATCTAACAATTTGGGGGTTCTTTTGAACTTTCCAGCAACCAAAGGAGTAACATATGATAATGTAGAACCCGGATCAATTAAAGCATATACATCAAATGAAAATATAGGCAACGTACCCGTAACCACATCTGGGGAAGCCTCTAGATTCTGTCAATCCGCTAAAGCATAAGTGTGATTCTGAGTCCCGCTGGAACTGATGACTCTTTTTTCATTTCTAGCGTGACCCGCAGGTTGTGCGCCTCTACCAGAATAAGATACCGGTGACGATGATGCAACAGCTGATCCCGAAGGTCGTTCTATGCCACCTGCACCCCTTCGTGGGCATTCTCTCATCATATGCCCCGTCATACCGCACCAAAAACAAACATTTATTTCCATTCAACATACAGCCATATGATGCTTTCCGCATCGATTACATAGCTCTCGATAAGGTCTCGATTGGCTCATGTTCCTTTGCCCATGATAACCCACTGATCGCGAACTATGACCCTCTTCTTTGCCCAAATTGACTGCCTCTGAACCCCTGATGCTGTGGTGGAGCACTAGCTACAGAATAAGAAAATAATGGCCTAGGTGGTCTAGCAGAAAATTGAGGTCTAAAACCTCCCTGTGGCGCCATAAACTACCCTGTAGATCTGGCCCTCTTAGAAGATCCGCTTTCAAATTCCTGTGTTCTTTTTCTTTGCCTCTGATCTTCCATTTTCTGTGCAAATGCTTGGATCCTAGCTATATCCATGTCTTTATTCAGTGCAGCAATAGTACAATCCCTAACCAAATACGGATCCAATCTATCCACATACCGATGAACTCTATCATCCATAGTAACTATAACATTAGGAGCATATCTGGACAAGGAATTAAATCGAAGACTATACTCCCTCACACTTGTATTACCCTGTCGAAGATTTAAGAATTGATCCGCACGTGCATGACGAGTCTCATATGGAAGATAATGATTAATAAATGCCTCTTTGAACTCTTTCCAAGTAGCTGGGGGTACATCAATGCCCCTTGACCATTTCCAGTCTTCATACCAATATATAGCCTCACCTTTGAATCTATACGTGGCTAACTCCACTGTCTCTCCGCCCGATACATGCATCACCTCTAGGGTCCTTTGGATCTGATTAATAAAGTCCTGCGGATCTTCATTAAGATCGGATTCGGTAAAAGTAGGCGGATCCATCTTAAGAAAATCTTGCGTCCAAAGACTAGCCGCCCTATCAGTACCGCTAGGACCCGCGGCAGGAATAGCTTGCCCTTGGACTTGACCGGCAACAATCTGGGTCAACAGTTGTACTGCATCCCTCATATCCTGATCAGCAGCATTAACAAGTGGTTCTGTGAATGTAGTTCGCCTCCCCCTTATTCCATCTGGAGTGGAAGACATTTTAGATACCCGCTCAACTTGAGCTTCACTCTGATTAACTTGTACAGGTGGTGACTTACTATTCCCTTCTCCGGCAGCTACGTCTACCCGTTTGCCGGTATTCTTACTTCCGGTATCCGGCATTCTTACTGTAATAAGAGAAACAAATGGATTCAGTGGCCAACTATGACTTCGTTTTCTATATAAACTCTATGGCACGATCTATGATCTGAAGAAAAGAAACAATTTTCTAAATGTCCATAGCCTCCTGTCTATAGATGTGGTGCACAACACACCGATAAACAAGACTCTACGTAGACACGGCTTTGTAGACTCACTAGGACGAACCACTCTGATACCACTTTTGTCACGCCCCAAAATCCCATCGGGCCGGACTGGCACCCGAAACTGAGAAGGCCCGGGAGAACCCGTTCAGATAGCTGTACTTTCACTTACATGTCACCAAAAATTTGGACAGCACTTCATTGCATATAGAAGGGTCTAATTACCTGTATCAGCACAACACGCACAAATATATATATATATAATACTTGGCCGTCGGGGCCACCACATATACAAATATAACATCACTATATAAACTTCCATGACTTTACCCTTTCTTATGTCTACAAAGCCTCTAGGATATACATGACATAACTAGGGTCGGGACAAACCCCCGCCCGCACATGACTCCTGTACAATAATAAAACATAAGGGACCGACTCGGAAAGATCCGAAGCAAACTGGAGCTCACCAACAATAGTTGTATGACCTGGCTCCTATCTATGCTGTGAATGAGCTGAAGCACCTGTGCCTGCAGTATGAAATGCAGGTCCCCCATGAGGGACGTCAGTACGAAATATGTACTGAGTATGTGAAGCTGTAAATAATTATATGTGATATGGGGGATCAAGAAAATCAGACACAATCAGTATTTCTTATGAATAGTAGGGCACTCTAAATAAATAAAGGGCGGGCGCCGAAAAGGCAAGTGAATAAATCATAATAGAAGTGAACCACACTTCGTAAACACTTTTAGGATCATGTATATTATCATTAATCTGAATTGGGTTCTTGAATTCAAACACATTTGTGGAACGGTATACATTCGTTCATTTTATTCTTTATAATTATCATTCGCCATTATCTCCTCCTCCCGAACCTCCAACCACCTAACAATAATCAATACTTTGCCGTACTGTAACCATTAGGCTGCCCCCAGTACATATCAACTGTAATCATATCAAATATTGGGATCGGCCCATGCTAGGCTTAAGCCCCTGAGCTACCACCCATACGTATATCAAGTAACACACATAAGAGATTTTTCCAATAACTTAGTTCAAAGGCTTTTGAGATTATTACATTAGTGTTCATGCCAATAGAGTACCGTTG
>NW_025840923.1:0-1505 GCF_002878395.1 Capsicum annuum
CAAGCATACTATCAAAATAGCTGAGATTTTTCTTTCCACTATATATTGGACAACCCAAATAATTGAAAGGAAATTTTTTATCCATATAACCGGTCATTCTTCTCATTCTGTTAATCCTATGAGGAGAAGTATTTAGAGCGGTTATGAAAAAGCTCGTCATTATTCACTTTTTGACCAGAGGCTTTTTCGTACCTCCTGATTTGATGCTTAATGAGTTTGATCGTCTTTTTGTTACCACCTCTAAAAATCACTATATCATCAGCATAAGCTAGATGCTTAATGATACGGCCATTGTGATTCATGCTGAAAAGAGTAAAATTCTCATTTGAGTTGAGATTGTTCATCATTGTAGATAAAAGCTCAGAGCCAATAATGAAGAGAGAAAGAGAGAGGGGATCACCTTGTTTAAGGTCATGGGAGGAGCTATAAAACCCCACCCTAGTTCCATTAATGAGAATGGAATACCTGCATTAGCAATAATCCTCCAAATCATATCCAGCCAAATACCAGAAAAACCGAACCTCTTCATAACACTCATTAAAAAATTCCATGACATTTTATCATATGCCTTGGCCATATCAAGCTTCATTATTAGATTGCCGCCTTTATTGTATTGCTTAGTACTCTGAGCAATCTCTTGAGTAAGTAAAATATTATCAGTAATTAATCTACCTTTAACAAAACCACTTTGATTATCAGAGATTATCCTACCCAACAGGAGATTAAGCCTATTAGCAAGAATTTTGGAAATAATTTTACAAGTGAAATTACTCAAACTAATAGGTCTAAGTTCCAAAAAATTAGATGGCGAATCTATTTTAGGAATAAGAATCAGGCAAGTATGTAAACAAAACTTAGACAAGTTCTTCCCCCTAAAGAAATCCTGAACATAGTTCTTAATATCGTTTTGAATAATATCCCAGCAACTATGAAAAAATATACCAGAATATCCATCAGGCCCTGCAGCATTTGCCGCACTTATACTGAGTTCATCGGAAGTTGTACGGTTTGTTGTTGCTGAGAATTGAGATAAGAAAACAAAAGACATAGTTTCGGTCGTCAGGTAACAAGATTCTTAATCCTTCATTTCATTTTAACAAAGTTGTTACTTTGCTCTTCTTCTTCTTCTTCATTGTTTTAATGTATTATTACTATTTAATTTTTTTTGTAGTGGGTTTTTGATATACTGACGAAAGTGTTAATGAAAATTGGATTTTGGTAGAACAATTTGTTAAGTACTTTGAGAGGTATGGAGAGATAATAGATTTGGTGATTTTGAAAAATAGGCATACATGTTGACCCAGGGGTTCTGCGTTCATCACTTATGCAGATCCAACCGTTGTAGACACTGTTATAGCCAAAAACCATATTATCAATGACAAACTTATAGACACTGTTGTAGCCCAAAACCATATTATCAATGACAAACAAGTGAGTAGTTTAGCTTCTGCTTTTATGTACCTCCTCCTTTCATGTTCAATTGATGTTGAATTGGAGTTGTGAGA
>NW_025840924.1:0-1872 GCF_002878395.1 Capsicum annuum
AGCAAACTATTGAAAATTCTTATTTCTACACACTCACAATGAAAAACTTGAGAAATACCCATGAGAGAGAGAGTGAGAGAGAGAGAGAAGAAAAGTGTAACAAATATTTTGTGTTATTCAATGGATGAACAAATAAACACAAATTAACAGGCTGTGAATGATTTATTTAAAGAGACTGATATTTCGTTTGGTAGCTTAAGGTGTTAAAAGGTCACAATCATATAACATATTCGATATTTTTTCTCTATGGTTTGTAATTAATACTCCCTCCGTTTAAAAAGGAATGATATACTTTCCTTTTTAATCCATTTAGAAAAGAATGACCCTTTCCCTTTTTGGCAATACTTTACTTTGAACTTTTCACATGGCATGTTTAAGACCACAAGATTAAAGGGCATTTTAATACATTTAACATAACTTTAATTTAGGACCACAAGATTCAAAAGTCTTCTTTATTATCTTAAACTTCGTATCAAGTCAAACTAGGTCATTCTTTTTCAAACGGAGAGAGTAAAAGACTTGATAGATTATCAAGTATATTATGATGTTAATATCAAATTATGGCATGAATTGATTTGATGATTTGTATGTGATGGTGATTGTTATGTAATTAAGTATTAAAATAAGTTAGTAGAATATTATAAAGTACATGTATTTATTTAATTAGAAGAAATGAAATGACCGGCTGTGCTTTAATGATTAGTCTTCATGAAAGATACCAATCAACTACCAACAATGGTGATCCTATTATCCTATTCTTGTAGTGGTGATGGTGGGGTGGGGGGTGGGGGCGGGGGGATACATTTATATATGCGAACGATGAATGAATAAATAAATATGTGATATCGATAGCATGTTGAATCTTTAAATGACATGGTTCACTCAATTCAACATGATACTAAGTGTAACAAAGTCTTGAGTCAGGCCTAATTCTTTAATAATCACTTCAGTTCTTTCGTATTTCTGACGTCGGCTCATCTTGCTTGAAAAGTCTTAAGAATGTAGCAAAAATGAAGATTTCGTCTACAATCCATTGTGGAAAAAGCACATCATCTTGTGTCACGAAAACCACCTAGTACAACTTTGCTCAATTCGGTATGGAAGTTAATACAAAATCATGTTACAGTACATTGAAAGAAAGAGAGATTCAGTAGTAAAAACATTAGTAGGAATGGTGCAAAATGTTTACTACTAATTGAACAACAACTTTTAACAAAGGGAAGCCCGGTGCACTAAAGCTACCTCTATGCGCGGTGTCCGGGGAAGGGCCCAACCACAAGGGTGTATCGTACACAGCCTTTCCTTACATTTCTGTCAGAGGCTGTTTCCAAGACTTGAACACGTGACCTCCTGGTCACATGGAAACAAATTTACTAGTTGAACAACAACTTTTAACATTTTACACAAAGTATGTTGATCTTTAATAGCACAGCATTTGTGGTATATCAAGAACTTCGCTCAAAGATATTATCAAAACTAGGAATAATTATATGCAACATATCTAACAGAAATGCTAACCTACTCACTAAGTTTATCGTCTCAAATACAAGACCAATCATATTTGCTATGCTGAGAATATAAAAAGATTTACACCAACAGCAACAACTAAACGATGATACATCTAGGAAGAAACACCAACGGCTAAACGACCCACTCTTGTACTATGGCTCAAGTCCATACTTCTAACATCCTTTCTCGTTGCATGGTTTCCTGTTCTTCATTCAACAACCTTTGTTTTGTCTTCAGCTTTAAAGTCCTTGTTCCTCCTGATAAAATCTGATGTTTTTGGTCTTGGAGAATTCGTGACCTGCCTTTTCTCTTGCTCTCTCTTTAGAGCTACTGTTCTATTTGGTTGGGTTTGTTTGGATGTTT
>NW_025840925.1:0-3275 GCF_002878395.1 Capsicum annuum
GAGAAATATAGTTCAGACCAAGAGAAATTTAGTCCTTCATTGAAGGCATTAAGCACTCTTCCATAAACGAAGTACAGAATTAATAAGAATTCATAGAATGTGTAATATATACACCATCTAGAAAACAATCTTTAAATTTCTCTGCACATGTAACTGAACCTGAAACCGTGGATGCAGGGCCATCCGCTGCGTACACATTCTATTGCTCTACAAGTTCAACATTAAGCTATGATATGAAATCTTAAAGTACAACAACAACAATCTATCTAGTGAAATCCCACAGTGGAGGATGGAGAGTATTGAGTATATGCAGATCTTACACTATCTCGTGGAGGTAAAGAGGTTGTTCTCAAAGGACCCTCAGCACAAGTGCAGCAAATCTAAGTATTTTTGAAAAGGAAAATGACAATGAAGAAAACATAGCAGTTGAGAGAATACAGTAAAGGAATAGTAACAACAACAAATTGTGTAATAATCGATAAATGAACACGTGCAACAGTTCATGTAAAAAAAGGTATAAAAGGAGAAAATAATTACTTCATCCACGGAAATAGTAATGTTTACTCCTAGTCTCATTGAAGTCACAAAATATACTTCCTCTAATGTCAAACCAAGAAGACGCTCGATGCAATTCATCAAAACTAGGGCCAAGAGATGTGGATTCAACAGTTGAATTAACCAACTTGAAAAACTCTTGGTCAATCCCAATAATCGAAAGCATTCTCCAGCCAAGGCCTGCAACGCGAGGTGATGGATCCATGCTTGGGAAAACATGACATAGACAAACTAAGAATAGGATGAATTGTCAAGTTGCCTGGATGTTATATGATTAACAACACCATTGCTAACTACATCATCACCCAATCTTTCACAGGAAGATTGGGTGATGTTCGCAATGGTGTTGTTAATCATATAATACCCAAACCACTTAAAAATTCATTCCATTCTCAATATGTGCTTGCCATGTTTCCTTTGCACTGGATCCATCACCTCGCTTTGCAGGCCTTGGATGGAGAGTGGTTTCCATTATTGGGATTGACCAATAATTTGCCAAGTTGGTCAAGCCAACTATTGAAACCATAACAAACCCTTGCCCTAGTTTTGCTGGATTGAATGGGTCATCTTCTTAGTTTGACATCAGTGGAGGTATATTTAGTGACTTCAAGGAGACTAGGAGTCAATATTACTATAGCTTCTACCATGGTAGCTGTGCAGATTTTGTGAATGAACTGTTATAGGTTCAAAAACTATACAGAAAGTATTATAAATAGCAATTTTTCTCAAATCAATATGGTTATTACAAGTACTTTATATAGAAAAAATATCTCTAATATCTCAAAAAGAATAAAAATATCTTTTAAGATTATATCCACTATTAATATTGGTCAACAGAATTCATTATGGGTTTTTTGCTCCCATTTTGGTCAAATAATTGATTCCATTATTGGAAGAAATTTAATTTGATGGAATTAATTGTTTTAATGGTCAATTATCATTATGACTATTTCAACGTCATGTTTGGTTAAACTTCTTAAATCAACTTATTTTTAAAAGTTTAAAAAAGCACTTTTGACATTCAGAAACAATTTTTTTCGGTTTGTTTCTTTGGTGACTTGAACTCACAACTTTCGGGTTGGAAGTGAGGGATGCTTACCAGCCGAGAAACTCCCTCTTGTCTGTGAGAAGCAATTTGTATTTGGTCAAAATATTGAAAAAGCACTTTTGAGCAGCAATTAGTATTTGGTCATGCTTTTTACAAGTGTTTTTAAAATAAGTTCTTTTACGGAAAAACTACTTTTTTTAGCTTATGAAAAACTGTTATTTTTTACTTTCCAAAAGCACTTATTTTCTTTCAAAAGCTTTGTCAAACAACTCATTTTTGAAAAAGCACTTTTGACATTCAGAACCAATTTTTTTCCGTTTGTTTCTTTGGTCACTCGAACTCACAACCTTCGGGTTGGAAGTGAGGGATGCTTATCAGCCGAGAAACTCCCTCTTGTTTGTGAGAAGCACTTTGTATTTGGTCAATAAATTGAAAATGCACTTTTGAGCAGCAATTAGTGTTTGATCATGCTTTTTACAAGTGTTTTTAAAATAAGTTATTTTAGGAAAAAACTACTTTTTTTAGCTTATGAAAAACTGTTTTTTTTTTAACTCTCTAAAAACACTTATTTTCTTTCAAAAGCTTTGTCAAACAGCTCATTTTTGAAAAAGCACTTTTAAGAATAGAAGAAGCACTCTTGGAGAAAAATAAGCTTGGCCAAACAGGCTGTTAATTCTTGATTGTTTTAGAAGTCGACAACTTACTCGTGGTCTTTATGATCCTTACGATCTTTCTTTTGTTGGGCTGTCTACAAATCTAAAATCTTTATTACTTTCTAGCACCTAGTTTAATACTAGAAAAGCTTATTGCATCCTGCGGATATATTTAGTATCCTTAAGTGATTTTATTGCATATTCAAACTACGAGAGTTTCTGTAATTGCCTATATTTTCCAACATTTTAGAACAGTGGGAGCATTAAAAACAAGAGAAAATTGATTGACTCTGTCGATTTGATACTAAATAAGAAAGTTAAGATGTTCATGATAATAGTTAAAGGACAAAAATAGACCTAAAGACAATTTTGGCTAATTTAATATGTTCATAATCGCATATGCTTCTCCATATGGAGAGGAGATCACCAACAACACGGCTTAAGCATATGCACGATCAATGGCGGATCAAGGACTTTTTTTCACTAAAGGGGTTTGAAAAATAAAAATGTAGTACTTGGGATTTGAATTTGGAACCTCAAAGTGAATTTTGAACTTCCTCGACCAATATGATAACATCTAATCTTTTGTTCCTGAGGTCCAAAACCTATGTATATATACATAAATATTTTTAAAATACCTTTATGTATTTAGTATATTTTTTTGTCGAGGGGTTCAGATAAACCCCTGGCTAACCTCTAGATCAGCCCCTCTGCACGACCAAACAACAATAGAATGGTGTTGTAACAATGATATCGACAATATATTTGGGACTAATCAGAGTACGACTCTAGCTCAACTAATGCCCTGGAATATTTGGGACAATATATTCAACAGATCAACTCCTAATGCAAAATTTTTAATCAAGCTATAATTCAATATATTTTTTAAGAAGGGAATAGAGTAGCTGACGGGGTTGCTAACGAGCCCCAGCAAATGCCTCGCTAGAAGCTAGGGGAGAATATAACATGGATAGGCTACATTTCCCTCCATTTAACATGGACATACAACTACAAATCCA
>NW_025840926.1:0-1595 GCF_002878395.1 Capsicum annuum
ATATTAGATACATATGATTGTAAAATGTTATAAAATATTTTTCTAATACTATGTCTTTAGAAAGTGCTAGAACAATGTAGAGTCCGATACATAAATATATATGAAATGATTTAGCATTGCATTATAATGGATAACAAAACAAAATTATTTAATCATTAAAAATACATAATGTATCAGTACCTAACATTACCAACATCATCAAAAAATTATTAATGTTTCTATCAACTTCCTAGTTTTGTAATATCCAACAAGCAAACAAATAAACAACTACTTAATATGTAAAACATTGTCTCTTTTTTTTGGTGCGAACTTGCTCCTTGGCCTTGGTGGATCGTCATTCTAACTAAACGTATCCATTTTCTACTTTTTCAGACCCATACTTGCACAAAAGAGAAGAATATCTCAGATGATGGTATTGAGCATCAATACTCGAACATGGAATGCCTAATCCCTCACTTAGATACTTAGCATAAATAGCCACAAATACACCACAATCTCTGCATTCCAAAAAATAATTAAGTTAAAAACAATAATATACATGAGTACGGTAGTGAAAACAAACGAAAAGGTAATGTAATACGTTCAAGATTCCACTATCTTGTTGTGCTATCTCAGATACATATTCCACTTGAAATGGATCTCGTTCGTACTTTTCCTCGTATGATTTCAGTGCAGTTCAGTCAGTGGGTACCTTGTGCTCAAAAAACTTATTGTACTGAAGGTAAGTCGGAATCATTACAGCTAATTTTTCAATGTCACTTGTTTGTTTTCTTTTTCGTGAAGGGGCCATTGAATCATACACACGAATGCATCGATCCTTTAAAGCAATGGCTGCCAATACCCAGTGAAAGGCGTCGTCACAGTTAATTGGGACAAACACCTTATTAACCATATGCCAAGGCTGACCTGCGCATGTACTCAATCCTTTGATTGTGTTAATCAGTGACTTCTCCATATCAGCAATCTCATCAGTTCTGGCAGATGTATATTGAGTTGCAATATCCTTAGCAACGTCTGAAATATAGCAATTCACATATGTCTTATCGATGTACACTTTGAAAAAACAATCTGTGGTAGTGTATCTGCTGATTGGAAAATTCGTGTTCTTGTACTTCTACCTCAAGTAGTACATAATAACATCCAGATGCTGTTCAACTTGTAATAAAGTGGTATGTTATAGCAATCAACTGTAATAAGTAATAATTAGATACAAATTATTGATTATTTATCTAGTGTAATAACTTTATATATACTGGTAGCTGTAAGATCAACAAATGAACAACATATATATTCATATAGAAAAATTTCAATTATCTTTACTAACAGTAAAGAAGCAAATATTATAAAAACAAGTTTTGTTAGCACGATGTTTAGCTTAAACAATTATTATAACATGTGCAGTCAATGTAACTCATGTAATAGACTTTAATACTTCATCATAGAAATCACAAAATATGAAAACTATTTACTATTGAAAATCTGCTTAAGCAAAGTTTTAAGAAAAAATGAAGGTAATACCTCATCATTCCAGCACTTGTTCTGTTGATATATCAAGTAAAAACAATTCTTTAATTTTGGAAAAGCAACTACGAAAT
>NW_025840927.1:0-1269 GCF_002878395.1 Capsicum annuum
CCCCCCCTCCAGCTAATATTTTCAATAGCTTGGTCTACTTTTCAAGTCTTTGAACACGATCCTCCAAATCTCGCTAGTTTTCGGACCCTTTCCTTCGTGATACATGTTCACACACAACGATGCAATGACTTTAGATGAGATTTTCCTATGGCAGCGGGTGGCGTATTCGACACTGCAATTGTGATCGTCGTCGTATTTATTAATGATAAATCTGTCCATGCATTCATACTTTTTCGCCCGCAACATCCACCCGCAGCTAGGACAAACACATTTCACCTTGGGAAATTTGCTGCAGCTCTTCAACATAGCATAATCAAAAGAATTTCTCGCAACTGCTACGTCCAGCAACAATTTCAACTCCTTTTTACTGCTAAATGTTTGATTTACCTGAAAATTAATTTCGTCGGAGAAGGTGTGGTTGGTTTGTGCTCCCAATTCGCACTCTTCTTCCCCTTATTCAGAGAAAATTGAATCTTCTAATTCCATTGAATCATCTTTTGACTCCATTGGATGAGCATCCAAACTCTCATCTTCAAATGAAATATGTTCGTCGATTGTAGGCTGTGGTAGCGGGACTGTCGTAGATATCGAAGCGACATTTATCCTCAATAATGGCCTAGAGCCATCGGTAGAGATATCCAACATGTATAACGATACATGCCGATCATTATTTATGAATGTGGGATGTATTTTATCCCGCCCATTCATTAAATAGCTAATCACAATGTTCTTTGGCTTGCTTTCTAATTCGCCGCTCTCAATTACGCTTCGAACCATGTCGTCTTACGATCCATTGCGATGCAGCGGGATGGGCGTTGTCTTCTTTGTAGATGATTTCCACCTCCAATAGTTGGGCCCCTCCTCCCACGCACCCATATAATTACCACCCATGACAACTACCTCAACTACTGCCATAATAGACCGCACAAGTCGATAATAGAGCAAGGTTTGGGTCTATAGATGGTCGATGACTGGTCGATCCCTGATATCAATACGTCCGTACAAAGTTCCGAATCGACTAATTTTTGATATAATCGTTTTCCTCCAAGCTCTGGAATGGAAAAATGTATGTGTAGGACTTCTAAACAACTAAAATATATCCAATGACGAGGTATTGAGCTAATTTGGAAAGCTTTTTGAGTTAGTAGAAATGGTGAAAAAAAAACTTTTGCATTTTTTTTTTTTCAAAAAGGATGGAACAACAATGGAGGCAATGATGAAAAATGTAGATTTTCAGTTGTGATGAATAATTTTTCGTCGGAAAAGTGG
>NW_025840928.1:0-1268 GCF_002878395.1 Capsicum annuum
CCACTGATTTGGTAGTTCACAAGTTGCCAATTGATCCTGCTTTTCTTTCTGTCAAGCAAAAGCTAAGAAAGCTCAAAATTGACATGAGTGTAAATATTAAAGTTAAAATCACGAAGCAACTTGAGGCTAAAGTCATTCGAGTGGCCCAGTATCCTACTTGGTTTGCGAATATTGTCCCTGTTCCAAAGAAGGACGATAAAGTTTGGATGTGTGTTGATTATTGTGATCTAAATAAGGCGAGTCCGAAAGATAATTTTCCACTTCCCAATATCTATATTTTGTTGGACAATTTTGCCAAACATGATCTTGCATCTTTTGTGGATTGTTATGCGGGGTATCACCAGATTATTATGGATCCAGAAGATGCAGAAAAAACATCATTAATTATGCCATGGGGGAAATATTGTTATCGAGTCATGCCTTTTGGACTAAAGAATGCTGGGGAAACTTACATGAGGGCAATGACCACAATGTTTCATGACATGATGCACAAAGAGATTGAAGTTTATGTAGACGACATGATCATTAAGTCGAGAGAGCAATCTGATCATGTCAAAGATTTGAGAAAATTATTTAAAAGACTTCGGAGGTATGATCTCAAACTTAACCCAGCAAAATGTGTATTTGGAGTTCCATCAGGAAAACTCTTGGGTTTTATAGTCAATCGACGTGGCATTGAGTTAGATCCTTCAAAAATAAAAGCTATTCAAGATCTGCCTCCCCCAAAAAATAAAACAGAGGTGATGAGCTTACTTGGAAGGTTGAATTATATCAGTAGATTCATTGTTCAGCTTACAACAATCTGTGAGCCAATATTCAAGTTATTGAAGAATAATTCTAAAGTTGAATGGACTGAAGAATGTCAAGAGGCATTTGACAGAATTAAGAGATACTTGTCAAATTCGCCTATTTTGGTTCCTCCAGAGCCAGGCAGACCCTTGATATTGTACATGTCTGTGTTAGATAATTCTTTTGGTTGTGTATTGAGCCAACATGATGTCATGGGTAGAAAAAAACAAGCCATCTACTACCTCAGCAAAAGGTTTACCACTTATGAGGGTAAGTACACTCTTCTTGAGAAGACGTGCTGCGCCTTAACTTGGGTAGTCCAAAAGCTGAAATATTACTTGTCATCTTATACTACTTACCTTATCTCTCGTATGGATCCTTTAAAGTACATTTTTCAGCAGCCTATGCCCACAGGCAGACTCGCGAAATGGCAGATGTTGCTCACAGAGTTTGATATTATTTATGTGACACGAACTGCA
>NW_025840929.1:0-1796 GCF_002878395.1 Capsicum annuum
TGTTTTTACAATTTTTAAATTATTTTTTGCACTTTTAAATATTTTTTTTTTAAAAAAAATTATTTTTTCATAAAATAACTCAATTTTCATAAACCTCTATAAAAAATAAAATTATCACTTCTACATTTTTTAACTTTAAAAATATCTTATTTTTAAAATATTATGATCAAAGACAACTTCAACTCTATTTCAACTTTAAAAATATGATTTCAACTTTAAAAATAGGAAAAATTACCTAAATGAACAACTTAAGTTTCTAAACTACTAAAAATCCGCCACTTCTAAAATATTACTTAAATCCCAACATTTACAAATTTTTGATAAAGTTGAGATACAAGTTTACACCTTTTCGGAAGCCATTACTTTACCAAAAATTAAACCAGTTTCTTCTCTTTCTACGCCTTAATTCAAACAACAGTTCCTATTCAATTTCTCTTTCTAATTCAAAACTTGAAATTAAGGTAACCCCCCCCTCCCCTCGCCCCCCTAAATTAACTCCAATTTCTTCTATTCTTATTTATGCTTTTCTTTTTCAAAAAAAAGTAATTTTGCGCTTGGGTTTACAAACTGATTTTTCAGTATTTGTTATGAAATTTCTTTGATTATCCTTTTTTAGACTACATTATTTTGAATTAACATTATGAATAGAGATTCGGGACCATCTTTTAGTCTTGGATTTTCTCAATTAGAAACTATCAAAGAATATGAAGACGTTGTAAACTTTGTTCCTGGTAGTTTTGACTACGAATCTGTTGATTTTGATGAAAATAAATTCAAATATAGAAACAATCCACACACTATGAAGAAATTGCGGCAAAAGCATGCGAAGAAGTATAAGAAAAAAGAAATTCATGGTTCTAAGAAAAGAGGATTCGACAGTTCTGCAAGTAAAGCTCCTGCCAAGAGAAGAAGAGTTGTTGAAGTTATTTCGAGAGACGAGCTTCCTAAGGTATTTGCATGTTCAGATCTGTTGGATAAGTTAGATGAATTCTTTAAGTTAAAGAACGTGCAAAGGAACTTGTTTCTGTCAAATTTGATGATTTGCTGCAGTATAGATCTTTGGGCTTTTTGTTTTATTTTTATGTTGTATTAGATACATAATAAAAAAAAAGATGTATCTTAATATATTTAGATGTAACTTGTTCATTTGTTGGTCTTTCAATTACCTTCATTTTCCTTGTGACATCGTGAAAGTAGATTTTCATTAGTATATGCATTTTGGATTGTGTGATATATATGGTGATGTATTAAAGTCTATAACATGAGGTTGTTAGATTGATTGCACAAGTTAAATGAATTGTTTAAGCTAAAGATCATTCAATGAAACTTGTTTCTGTTAAATTTGATGATTTGCTGGAAGTATAGATTTTGGGATGTTTTATTTGAATATATGTTGTATTAGATACATAACAACAAAAAATGTATCTTAATATATTAATATGTATCTTGTTCATTTGTTGCCTTTTCAATTACCTACATTTTTCTTTAATTATTTTAATACATAAACAATTTAATTGGTATCTCATTCAAATCATTACAATTACCTGAGCTAACATATGTTTCATTTGATTAAGATTTGCACAGCATCTGGATGCCAACTTGTACTACTTGAGGAAGAAGTACAAGAACAAGAATTTTCTAACCAACAGATACACTATCATTGATTGTTTTTTCAAAGTGTACATCGATAAGGCATATGTGAATTACTATATAATGCTGACGTTAGTAAGGAACTTGTAACTCAAGATGCATTTGCAAGGTCTGATAAGGTTGCTCAAATGGAGATGTCATTGATT
>NW_025840929.1:1896-3431 GCF_002878395.1 Capsicum annuum
AGTACAAGAACAAGAATTTTCTAACCAACAGATACACTATCATTGATTGTTTTTTCAAAGTGTACATCTATAAGGCATATGTGAATTACTATATAATGCTGACGTTAGTAAGGAACTTGCAACTCAAGATACATTTGCAAGGTCTGATAAGGTTGCTCAAATGGAGATGTCATTGATTAACACCATCAAGGGATTGATGCATTCGTGTGTATGATTCAATGGACTCGTCACCGAAAAGAACACAAAGTCATTACTGCTAATTTCATCTTCGGGTATTGATGCTCAATACCATCATCTGAGATATGCTAGTCTTTTGTGAAAGTATGGGTTTGAAAAAAGTGAAGAATGGCTACTTTAGTGAGAATAATTATCCACCAAGGCCAAGGAGTAGGTTCTCAACAAAAGAAAAAAGATTGTGTTTTGCATATTCAATAGTTGTTTATTTGTTGGCTAGTTGGCTATTAAAAATGTTGATGATGTTAGTAACTTTGATGATGTTTCCTAATGTCAGTAATGTTAAGATAAACATACATTATATATCTTTGATGATAAAATACTTCTACTTTATCATCAATTATAACACATGATTGTCGCATTTCATAATATATTATTGTTTCGCTATACGTTTTAGTGAAATAGATACATGTTAATAAGCTTAAAGATATACTATGTATGAGGTTGTTTTCTATGTATCTCACACTGTTTTTTATTTTGATTCAAATATTTATACCAAAGATACATATTTTGTTAAACAACATATACATTTTAATCTTTTGTATATCTGGTTAGTCCCGTGTTATTGTGGATTTATGTATCTCTTGTTATTTCAGATTTAAAAAATTTCAGGCTTAGATACATATTTACACATATATGATACTTTATTAATATCTTGTATCTATTGTTATCTATTTAAGTTTTATATGCATCTCTTGTTTTTAAGTTTAGTGAAATCACCATACTAAAGATACATATTAGTAAGCTTAAAGATACATATAGTGTATGAGGGTTATGTTATATTTATATGTATCTCGCATTATTTTATTTTATTTTATTTTAATTTTTTTAATTCAATTATTTAGCCCTTGTACGTTATATCGTTAATCCAAACGCCGGAATGACGTAACAAAACTGATATATTTATTGCAATTACTTTAAATAAAATTGTAACGACCCTCTCAGTCGTTTGTGGAATTTTCTCATCTTCTTTATTTTAGCGTTCTCCATAGTTTGTATACGTGAATTATGACTCACGGGATGATTAATATCAATTCTTAAGGTGTTTGGAAGTATTGAGTATTTTAAATAATTATTTAGTTAATAAATTAGTGGGCTAAAGGTTTAGTTTATTTACTGAGGCATATACAAAAGTGAATTTAATTAGGTAGGATTTACCCTATATAATAATAGCATCAGATATTTGGGGGCAGGAGGGGCACAACAGTTAGCATCATTATTTTTCTCATCTCCAACGTCAAGAGGGTTTCTCCGTTAAGCTTCAGGTAAAACTTTTTCTGTGAATTAATTTTCAATTTGTC
>NW_025840929.1:6585-7819 GCF_002878395.1 Capsicum annuum
TGATTAATCTATTTGAAACAACACAAATCAACCCCTGCCATAAACCCAACAAATAACCAATATGTTTCAACTCTTGCTATTGCTACTGGATTCAAAATTATTCCTTACGTCCAATTACCCGTCCCAAATTTTCTAATTCGATTTCTCATTTTACTTGTCTTTTTCATTAATCAAGAAAAGATTTAAAAAATTCATGTTTTACCCTTTGCATTAATCACTTTTTCTTCAAATTAAAATGGAAACATCATTTAATAGGGGAACTATACGCCGACCGACGTTAAGAGTTTTCTTCTCTTATGAAATTTCGATTGAATAACAAACAATGATTATTTCAAACACGTCTACTTTCCCACCAACTGATTAGTGGGTTATGGTAAACTAGACATGTTATTAATTATTTTTCTTAATTAATGTGGCATCTCAATTTGGGACGGATAATTTGAGACGAAGGGAGTACGAATTAAAACGTCAGAGCTAAGCAAAGCAACAAACTAGTCATCTGTTGAAACAGACTATTTATCTGTTGCATCAGACTTCTTATCTGTTGCAACATGAGTAATCTGTTTTGAACAACACATCAACCCCTGCCACAAACCCAACAGATAAATCTTACTATTGCTATTGGATTCTAAATTATTCCTTTTTACGTCGAATCGTCGATATGTTTGTTGAGAAGATAATAGACAGAATAAAAATTAAACATGGATTAAAACGTCAAAGATCAAACATAATTTATTTATTAAACAAAAACAAATAAAAATATATATAATAGACTAAAATAAAAATAATAATCTAATTATTATTATTATCATCATCATCATTATCATTGCCAGTCAGCCAATCTTCAACCGGAAGTAGCAAGGCCCTCCTCAGCCTGCGTATCTCGCGGAGCATTCTTGCTCTAACTCCTCCCAGTTCCCTTTGCAGGGCGTCTTACAGAAAAGCAACGTCCCACACTGGGTCAGCCATAATCTTATCTTCTAGAGTGTAATATGAAAGACGAGATGCAATAAATAAATAGAGTGTAGTTGAATGAACGATTGAGTAAGAAGAGACCTATTTATAGAGGATTGAATTTGAATGAGAGACAAAAAGACGCGACTATTCTCCTCCATACATTAATTACATTTTTGATTAAATTAAGAAAATAAATATTGTGATATAAGTCATAACTTTTTAGATTATTATTATTAATTAGTTCTTTTGAAGAACAGTTTTTATTGAATTGTGGCAA
>NW_025840930.1:0-1447 GCF_002878395.1 Capsicum annuum
GGGGGTTTGACTCTGTCATGAAGATACTTCATGCCTGAAAGTTTAAGAAAGTCCAAACCATTTGTGAGTGGACCGTCATCTATCAAAAAACCTATCACCGAAGAAGAAGCCAAAGATTTTTTGAAAAAGATGAAATTACCAGAGTATTCAATAATAGACGAGTTGAAGAAAACCCCAGCTCAAATTTCTCTCTTATCTTTGTTGTTGAACTTCAAGGAGCATCGTGATATTTTACTGAAGTTATTAACTGAAGCATATGTTCCTAGGGAGATTACAGTAAATCATCTTGAGAAAATAGTTGGAAAAATCTTTGAGGTCAATCGAATCAGCTTTTCTGATGATGAATTGCCTGTTAAAGGTACAGGGCATAACTAGGGCCTTTATATTACAGTAAAGTGCGAAGATTTCTACGTTATTTATGTTATGATTGACGGAGGTTCAGGTGCAAATATCTGCCCTATTTCTACTTTGCAAAAGTTTAATATTGGTGCTGAGAGGATCGGCCCAACAATGTATGTGTCAGGGCTTTCGATGGTGCAAAATCAAACTCCATTGGCAAAATAGAACTAATGTTGATCATAGGGCCTGTTGGGTTCGCCATAGAGTTTCAAGTATTGAATATAGAATCCTCTTACAATCTGTTGTTGGGAAGGCCGTGGATCCACAAGGCCAAGGCGGTTGTATCTACACTACACCAAATGATTAAGTTTGAGCATGACAGGTAAGAAGTGGTTATTCACGATGAAGGAGATTTGTCCGCCTGCGAAGAGTCTCCCTTGTCTCTTATTGAAGCAAATAACGTAGAGGAGACATTTGTCTATCAAATTTTGGATACAGTGCCAGTGAATCATATCCTTGAATGGTAGGTTATACCGGGACCATAATTGTTTTCCGCTTCTATCATGATGGTGAGTGAACTTTGGAAATACGAATTTAAGCCAGGAAAAGGTTTGGGAGCGTCTCTGCACGGTATATTTTGTCCCATATGTTTGAGTGAGAACGTGGGCACGTTTGGTCTGGAATTTGAGCCTACGACTGAAGATTTGAAGAAAGCCAAGGGAAGAAAAAAGGAAACATGTCCATTCCCTCTCCCAATGCCACTACTCAGTGAATCATTTATTAAGAGCGGTGTTACGAAGCATGTGGAATTTGAAGTTGAATTGGTTGATGACTGCCAGAACTCTTTTATTAAAGTTGAAATGGTCGAAGCAGGAAAAGGTACCAGTATGGCAGACGTGTAATTCATAGGTCCAGTTGTCCGGCTCAATAATTGGGACGTCACTCCTCTCCCTATCAGGAGAGAGTTTTGGTAGTTTATTTTGTTTTTCTTTCTGTTTATCTGAGTTATTTCAGGGTTGTAATTCAGATTTTAGTTTGTTTATGTTATGTTGGCATCTATGTTTAAACCCTTCTATATTTTTATTTAATGAAATGCAATGTCCCTTTT
>NW_025840931.1:0-1413 GCF_002878395.1 Capsicum annuum
AAGGTGTGCGTACTGTTCTGACATGCCAGGCCATGATATCGAGAAATGCTGGCATTTAAAGAGAGCTATCCAAGATTTAATTGACACAAATCAGATGCTGGTCCAAGCCCCGGAGGGTCCAAACATTAACCAGAATCCGCTGCCAACCCATGCTGAAGCCAATATGTTAGAATTGATATATGATGGGAAAGAGTCTTCGAGGGGTTATAAGCCTATTATTAAGATACAGACCATTGAGGAGAAATCGATAAATGTAGCGGAGTCTTTGAAAGCAATGTTATTAAGCCAGGAAGGAATGAGAGAAGATAAAGCCCTAGAAAGCAAAAAGAAGCCCCTGATCACAGTACAAGGCGCCAGAAGGTATGCTGATTTAAGCCGGGATAAACCTAAGTTGACAGTGGTGGGAGCTTTGAGTCAGCCCATCTTGATGTTGAAAGGAGCGCTGGCAGTGCCTATTGTCCTCAAACCGGTGATCCAACCTCCGATAGTTGATACGAAAAGAGTTCCCTGGAATTATGGGCGGACTGTGATGACCTATCATGGGAAAGAAGTTGTGGAAGATGTAGATGAGGTAAGGGGTTTGACTAGGTCGGAAAGATGTTTCATTCCTGAAAGCTTAAGAAAGTCCAAGCCAACGGTGAGTGGACCATCATCTATCAAAAAGCCTATCACCAAAGAAGAAGCCGAAGAATTTTTGAAAAAGATGAAATTGCCAGAGTATTCAATTTTAGACCAGCTGAAGAAAATCCTTGCTCAAATTTCCCTTTTATCTTTGCTGTTGCACTCCAAGGAGCATCGTGATGTTTTACTGAAGGTATTAAATGAAGCATATATTCCAAGGGAGATTACAATCAACCAACTTGAGAAAATGGTTGGAAAAATCTTTGAGGTCAATCGGATCAGCTTTTCTGATGATGAATTGCATGTTGAAGGTATAGGGCATAACCGGGGCCTTTACATTACAGTGAAGTATGAAGATTTCTACGTCACTCATGTTATTATTGATGGAGGTTCAGGTGCAAATATTTGCATTATTTCTACTTTGCAAAAGTTGAATATTGGTGCCGACAGGATCAGGCCCAACAATGTATGTGTTTGGGCTTCCGATGGTGCAAAATCAAATTCCATTGGCGAAATAGAACTAATGTTGACCATAGGGCCTGTTGAGTTCTCCATAGAGTTTCAAGTATTGAATGTAGACTCATCTTACAATCTGTTATTAGGAAGGTCGTGGATCCACAAGGCCAAGGCGGTTGCATCTACACTGCACCAAATAATTAAGTTTGAGCATGACAGGCAAGAAGTAGTTATTCATGGTGAAGGAGATTTGTCAGCCTACGAAGATTCTCCCTTGTCTCTTATTGAAGCAAATAACGTAGAGGAGATATTCGTCTATCAAATTTTTGATACAGT
>NW_025840932.1:0-1352 GCF_002878395.1 Capsicum annuum
AAAGATGTCTTGCAACTTAATCCTCCCTCAGACTTGAGTAGATCCTGGATAATGCTTTTGGAAGATGTGGAGCGAGATCATGTTCCTGAAGACCCAGATCTTCATCATCTTGATGGAGATTCTTAGCATAAACATTAATCAAGGTTTCACTGAGCTGAAGTACTTCTCCCTTGGCTTCGATCATACTCTCATGGCAGTTTCACACCCAATGCTGCGTAGTACGAACGGTATGCTTTAGGTATCCTTCTTGTTCATGAAGTTCATCGATCTGATAATGAAGTGCATGTCATTTGGTCATCCACTGGCTTCTCTCAACTTCAAGTTCCTTCTGAAAAGTCATAAAGTGCCTCGCTATTTCTCTTTCTCGTTCCATGAAAGCTTTTAGCTGAGCCCAAAGCTTTGACTGTATGCTTGTCAGCAAGGCCTTCTCTTTCTTAAAATCACTCGATTGCTGTAGCACCAGTGGTGATATCCAGGTATTCTTGTAGGGAATACATGGCAACACAATTTTCTTTCTCAATCTCCTTGCGAACCGACCTAATTCTGGCCTCAAATCTTACCTCATGATGAACCAATTCTTCTCCAGCCCTTTCCAGATCTATATTTAAGACGTGCAGAGTAGACTGATATTTATCTTCTACCTCTCGTCGAGCCTTCTTAATTCTGACTTCAATCTCTGCTTCTCGATCCACTGGCTCTCTGGATGACCTTTCTGGCATAGCTTTAGGAGGAGGCTAGTCATAAAACCATGGCAGATACCAACAGTTTACCTCGCCCTTGTCGCGGTCTTCCACCATGTGCTTGAAATTAGAAAGTACACATGCTCCCCAAATCTTAAGTATCTCAGACTTCCTTAGAGAGATGTCAGGGAGGAATTTGTACATGAACTCTTTCATAGCCTCGACTGGAGATATATGCTGACGTCGATTGAATTATCACATGACTCTTTGTGGCACGTAGGGATGAAAACCTCAGAGACCCATTAAGATGATGAAAGGTTAGAAAGTGGACATATATATAACCTCTTTTGAGGGGAAACAATGATAATTCCATACTATCTTGTCCGCCGTTAACCCCTCCAAGTACTCCTTCCAAGCTCCTATTCCTTCGAAAAATTTTTGGTCCTCTATTCTCTTCTCATGGCCATTGATATAATCATTCCATTCGACTAAAAAATCCACAATAAATGGATGATAATAAACATGCTCAAGCATTCATAACTGCAATAGAATGTTACATCTTTCAAAATAGTCCGCCCCATTTTTGCATATCGTTAGGGCCCGATAAATGTCAGGCAAAATCATAGGCACGAGGATGACCTTAGGATTATTCTCAAAAGCGGTAATAAACAC
>NW_025840933.1:0-2888 GCF_002878395.1 Capsicum annuum
GTGTGCTATAGCCCATGGTTTTGGGGGTGGGCCCAGGGTTCGGGTGTGAAGTAGGCCAAAAATCAATCAGGACAGGCCAAGGAATGTTGGGGATCATCCCAATGTGGTCCGTTTAAAATTTTGTGGCCATTTAGCTGGACAAACAGATGAAATGGCACAAATAGGGCATTTTTTGGGCCAAATTGATGTGCTATAGCCCACTGTTTTGGGGATGGGCCCATAGTTCGGGTGTGCTGTGGGACAAAATTCAACCAGAATGTGATAGAGAGGTTGGAGATCATCCCAGTGTGGTCATTTTAAATAATCATGGCCATTTGGGTGGACAAACAGGCAAAATGGCACGAACGAGGCATTTTTAGGCCAAATCGGTGTGCTATAGCCGACGGTTTTGGGGGCTGGCTCGGGATCCAAGTTTTTTGTTGGCCAAAAATAAATCGGGGTATGCCAGGGAGGTTTGGAATCATCCCAGTGTGGTCCGTTTAATTTTTTGTAGCCATTTGGATGGACAAATGGGCAAAACGGCACTAATGGAGCATTTTCGAACAAATCGGTGTGCTAGGGAGGTTGGGGATCATCCAAGTGTGGTCCGTGTAAATTTTCATGGCTATTTGGGTGGACAAATGGGTGAAACGGTGTGAATGGGGCATTTGCAGGCCAAATCGGTGTGCTGTCGCTCACGGTTTTGGAGGTGGGCTCGGGGTCCGGGCATGTAGTGGACTGAAAATCTACCGGGGCATGCCAGGGAGGTTGGGGCTCACCCCATTATGGTCCATTTAAATTTTTGTGGCTATTTGGGTGGACAAATAGGCAAACGACACAAACGGGGCATTTTCAGTCCAAATCTATGTGCTATAGCCCACGGTTTTGGGGGTGGGCTAGGGGTCCGTGTGTTCTATGGGTCTAAAATAGACCGGGGAATGCCAGGGAGGTTAGGGATCATCCCAGTGTGGTCTGATTTAATTTTCCTGGCTATTTGGGTGGACAAACGGGCAAAACAGTGTGAGCGGGGCATTTTGGGTCAAATCGGTGTGCTATTGCCCATGGTTTAGGGGGTGGGCCCTGGGTCCGAGCGTGCTGTGGGCCAAAAATTGACCGGGGCGTGCCAGGGAGATTAGGGATCATCTCAGTATGGTCCGTTTAGATTTTTATGGCCATTTGAGTGGACAAACGGGCAAAATGGTGTGAACGAGGTATTTTCAGGATAAATCGATATGCTATAGGTCGTGGTTTCGGGGGTGGGCTCGGGGTCCAGGTGTACTGTGGGATAAAAATCAACCGATCCATGCTTGAGAGGTTGGGGATCATCTCAGTGTGGTATGTTTAAATTTTTGTGGCCATTTGGGTTGGCGAACGGGTGACACGGTGCGAACAGGGCGTTCTCGGGCTAAATCGGTGTGCTATAGCACACGAGTTTAGGGGTAGACCCAGGATTTGGGCATGCTATTGGCCGAAAATTGACTGAGTCATGACTGGGAGGTTGAGGGTCGTCCTAGTATGATATCTTTAACTTTTCATAACCATTTGGGTGGACAAATTGTTGAAACGACGGAAACAGTGCATTTTCGGGCTAAATTAGTGTACTATAGCCCACGGTTTTGGGGGTGGGCCCGGGGTTCGATCGTGCTGTGGGGAAACAATCGGTCGGGGCATGCCGGGGAGGATGGAGATCTCCCAATGTGGTCCGTCTAAATTTTTGTGGCCATTTGGGTTGACAAACGGGTGAAACAGCGCGAATGGGGCATTTTTGGTCCAAATCGGTGTGCTATAGACCACGATTTTGGGGGTGAGCCCTCGGTCCAGATATGCTGTGGGTCAAAAATTGATCGGGGTATGCCTAGGAGGTTGGGGATCATCCCAATATTGTTTGTTTAAATTATCATGGCCATTTGGGAGGACAAATGAACAAAACGGGCGAACGAGGCATTTTCGGGCTAAATTGGTGTGCTAAAACCCACGGTTTTGGGGGTAGGCCCAAGGTCCGAGCATGCTGTTAGCAAAAAATTGACTGATGCATGTCAGGGAGGTTGGGGATCATCCCAGGAAGGTCTGTTTAAATTTTCGTAGCCATTTGGGTGGACAAATGGGCAAAACGGTGCGAACGGGTCATTTTTAGGCCAAATCGGTGTGCTATAGCCCACGGTTTTTGGGGTGGGCCAGGGCGTTCTATGGGCCAAAAATCGACCGGGGGCTTCCAAGGAGTTGGGGATCATCCCAGTGTAGTCCATTTTAATGTTCGTGGCCATTTGGGTGTACAAACAGTTGAACAAGCCATTTTAGGACCAAATTGGTGTACTATAGCTCACGGTTTTGGGGGTGGGCTCGGTGTATGGGGTTGATATGGGCCGACAATTGATCGGGGCATGCCAGGAAGGTTGGATATCATTTCAGTGTTGTCCGTTTAAATTTTGTTGCCATTTTGGTGGACAAACGGGCAAAACAGCTCGAATGGGGCATTTTTAGGCCAAATTGGTGTGCTATAGCCCACGGTTTTGGAAGTGGGCCCGGGGTCAAGGGGTGTTGTGGCCCAAAAATTGATTGGGGTGTGCCAAGAAGGTTTGGATCATCCCAGTATTATCCATTTGAATTTTTATGGCCATTTGGGTGTACAAACGGTTGAACAGGGCATTTTGGGCCAAATCAGTGTGCTATAGCCTATGGTTTTGGGGGTGGGACCTGTGTTCGGGCGTGCTGTTGGCTATAAATTGACTAGGGCATGCCAGGGAGGTTGGAGATCATCCCAGTATGGTCCGTTTAAATTTTCGTGGCCATTTGGATGGACAAATGGGTAAAACAGCGAGAATGGGGCATTTTCGAGCTAAATCGGTGTGCTATAGTCCACGATTTTAAAGGTGGGCCTGGGGTCAAGGCGTGTTGTGGATCGAAAATCA
>NW_025840934.1:0-1528 GCF_002878395.1 Capsicum annuum
ATGGACTGTTTTTGCATTTATTGCAGCACTTTTTGTCATTGGTTTGGAAGTCACTAGTACATTCCTTGCAGGAATTCAGACCTATTATACAGTCCATCCAAATGGGAGTTAGTAACGATCGGATTCAAAATCAATCAATTCAGTTTTTTTGTCTGTATTTTCTGCGTGAATTCATGAGTGTCGTGTTCGTTAAACTCATCATTTCTTTTACCTTATTGCGGTGACGTAGATCGATCTTTGCACTCCTTGTTTGTGAAGTCACTGAACTAGTATTTTGTTTTTTATTTTAAGTTTTACTTGTGTAAATTTACTAATTTGAAGCACATGCATATGAATGGTATCATATCTTGTCCTATTGAAACCTTCGTTGAATTCATCACTTGTCCACAATTGACTTAGCACACAGGTTAATAAATAATAAATAATAGGAGTAATTTTATTATATTATCCTTTAAAAGAGGGGATCTGGGTGGTTCGTGGGCTGGTAGTGCCATTTTGCAAGTCAAACATACGAAACGGTGCAAACGACCCGTAGTTTGCGAGTTTCGGTGGGTGTTAGCTCACGGTTCGAGGGGTGAGCATGGGGCCAGGCTCGGTTTTGGGAGAAAATCACCCGGTGGTCCCCTGACGAGCTGTTGAGGGGATCTGGGCTGTTCGGTGGGCCCAGTGACTCCATTTAACAAGTCAAATGGGCGAAACGACACAAACATGCCATTTTTGCAAGTTTCGGTGGGTGTTAGCCCACGTTTCGGGGGTGGGCCAGGGCTTGAGCCTGATTTTAGTTGATAATCGCCCAGTGGCCCCCCGACAGGCTGTTGAGGGGATCGGGGTGGTTTAGTGGGGACGGTGGTGCCATTTTGCAAGTCATGGTTCAAAGTGCAAACGAGGATCCAACCATAAGAAATGTGTGCTAGATTTCTTCCTATTGAATTTTTTATTTTATATGTATAAGAAATTTTTCACAAACTTCTTTTGGAATAATACAAACTTAGCTAAAGATAGAACACCTTGAAAATACGAGACGGTTAGAGCCGGACCTACATGAACGAGAAAGTGTCACCTGACCCTCTTAACTTCGAAAAAAGATATGTATATATACCTTGAACTTTGTAAAAGCCACACAATGAAATTTGTAAAGCAACGCCATTCAATACATAGTGGGACCTAGGGAGGGTAGAGTTTACGTTGTCCATAGTCGTACCACAACCTTAGAGGTAAGGTAGAGCGACTATTCTATGGTTCAAAAGATACAAAAGTAGAAAATACCATAGGACTAGACATTATATTTCTTAGCAGGCAGGTAAAGAATTAAACTAACTCTTTGTCTAATCATATTCTAAGAATGAACACAATACTTGACTTGACAATGAAGAAAAATCACCTGGCCCAAAGTAAAAGTAACTAAAATATACTAGTCCAAGTTTTCAGTTAAAACATATAAACATTCTCAAGAAATTTCAATTACTATCAAGATTGTTCATAAAAGATGGACAAACAATCTGCTAAAAGAACAATGGTTACTAATGAA
>NW_025840935.1:0-1314 GCF_002878395.1 Capsicum annuum
TTTCAGCAGGGTCCTGAGCATGAAGTAGAATCCTATTTTTCAGGAGGCTCCTGAACATACGGTAAAATCTCATTTTTAAGGAGGGTCCTGAACAAAAAGTAACATCCCATATTCCATGAGGGTCCTAAACATAGAGTAAAATTCCATTTTCCAAGAAGGTCCTGAACATAAAGTGAAATCCCATTTTTCAGGAGGGTCCTGAACATAAAGTAAATTCCAATTATTCAGGAGGGTCCTGAACATAAAATAAAATATAATTTTTCAGGAGGGTTCTGAACATATGGTAAAATCCCATTTTTTCAGGAGGGTCCTAAACATAATGAAATATCCCCTTTTTCAGGAGGGTCCTGAACAGAAAGTAAAATTCCCATTTTTCAGGAGGATCCTAAACTGAAAGTAAATTCCTATTCTTCAGGAGGGTCCTGAACATAAAGTAAAATTCCATTTTTTTAGGAGGGTCCTGAACAGAATGTAAAATTCCCATTTTCCAGGAGGGTCCTGAGCTGAAAATAAATTTCCATTCTTCAGGATTGTCCTGAATAGAAAGTAAAATCTCATTTTTCAGGACAGTCCTGAATAGAAGGTAAAGTCCCATTTTTCAAAAGGGTCCTGAGCATGAAGCAAAATCCCATTTTTCAGGAGGGTCCTGATCATAAGGTAAAATCCTATTTTTCAGAAGTGTCCTGAACATTAAGTGAAATTTCATTTTTCAGGAGGGTACTGAACATAAAATAAAATCCTATTTTTTAGGAGGTTCCTGAACATAACATAAAATTTCATTATTCAGATGGGTCCTGAACATAAGGTAAAATTTTGTTTTTTGAAGAGGGTCCTGAACATAAAGTAACATCCCATTTTCCAGAAGGGTCCTGAACATAGAGTAAAATTCCTTTTTTTAGGAGGGTCCTAAACATAAAGTAAAACCCCATTTTTCAGGAGGGTCCTGAACATCAAGTTACATCCCATTTTTCAGGAGGGTCCTGAACATAAAGTAACTTCCCATTTTCCAGTAAGGTCCTAAACATAGAGTAAAATCTCATTTTTCAGGAGCGTCTTGAACATAAAGTGAAATCCCATTTTTAAGGAGGGTCCTGAACATAAAGTAAAATCTCATTTTTCAGGAGGATCCTGAACATAAAGTAATATCCTTTTTTCCAGGAGGGTCCTAAACATAGAGGAAAATCCCATTTTTTAGGAGGGTCCTGAACATAGAGTAAATGCCCATTTTTCAGGAGGGTCCTGAACATAATGTGAAATTCCATTTTTTAATAGAGTCCTGAGCATAAAATAGAATCTCATTTTTCAGGAGGGTGT
>NW_025840936.1:0-1152 GCF_002878395.1 Capsicum annuum
AATATTTCAATTGCTCTTTCAATCCTCATAATTCTGCTGGGGCCATTCTATACGGAGGAATGAAGATTGGTTGGGTGCCTGTTATTACGTCAATACCAAACTCTACTTCTCGTTCAGGAGACAAACCTGGAAGATCTTCAGGAAATATATCAGAAAATTCATTTACCACCAAAACAGCATGAAGAGTTCGTGGCTCTGCTTCTGTATCCCTTACTCTAACTAAATGATATATGTATCCCTTGGAAATCATTCTTCTCGCCTTAAAATAAGAAATAAATCTACCTCTTGGCGCGCTAATTTCACTTTTCCATTCAAACACTGATTTATTTGAAAAATAAAAATATACCTTTTTCGTGCAGCAATCAATTGTGGCATAAAAAGAAGCCAACCAGTCCATACCGATTATAACATCAAAATCTACCATTTCTTACTCCACAAGATCAGCCATCATATCACGACCACAAACAGTTACTATGCAGTTTCGATAAACCCTTCTAGCTATAAGAGATTCGCCAACTAGTGTGGACACTTCAAATGGCTTAACTAATAGTTCGAGTATTCTTTTGAACTTTTCAGCAACCAATGGAGTAACATAAGATAATGTAGAACCGGGATCAATTAAGGCATATAAATTGAATGAAAAGATAGAGAACGTACCCGTAACCACATCTGGGGAAGCCTCTAAATTCTGTCGATCCGCTAGAGCATACGTATGATTTTGAGCCCCGCTAGAACTAGTGGCTTCTCTATCACCTCTAACACGACCCATTGGTTATGCACCCCTTCCTGAATAAGGTATTGATGATGATGATGCAACAAATGACCCCGTAGGTCATGCCATACCTCATATTCCCCTTCATGGGCATTCTCCCATCATATGCCCCGACATACCGCACCAAAAGCAAACATTGGTTCCCAGTCGACATGCGCCCAAATGATACCTTCCATAATTATTGCATGGCTCTCGAGGAGGTCTCGATTGGCTCATATTCCCTTGCCCTTGGTATCCCACTATCCGCGAACTCTGACTTTCACTTCTATGCCCAAATTGATTTCCTTTGGACCCTTGGAACTGTGGTGGGGCACTAGCTGTAGAATAAGAAGATAATAGCCTAGGTGGTCTAGCAGAAAACTGTGGTCTGAACCCTCCTT
>NW_025840937.1:0-1127 GCF_002878395.1 Capsicum annuum
ATCTCTTCAAGTATTTAGGAAACATAACATTCCTTCACCTTTGCAATCATTAAGGCATCGCGTCAAGCATTTAGGAAACATCAACATATACTAGCGTAAGGAAACATGCTACTAGATTATACTTCCTTCAACATGGTCTTACCTTAAGTACTTCACACCTAAATCAGTATTAACATATATTTGGACATCACATGATTTGGGGAAAACTTTATACTATCATGTCTCAACTTACTTGCTAACCACTTGGCATGTATTAAAAGCTTAGCATATATCAAAGAGTACATAATTGGGGAATTTACTACCATCACATCTCCACTTCTTCACTAAGGTCCTTCAACAAACACTAGACATGCACGGTTTCATACTTATTGGGGATTTTCCACTATCATGGAATAATTCATCCACCTGAGAATTTTATCAAACACTAGGCATGCATAAACTAACTCACAATTTGGGGTTTCATCTTCAACATACTACAATTGCCCTTTTATGCTTCACCTATGATTTTTATCAAACTTATGAGGAACATGCTCTGCTTCTTCAACCATTTCTACACCCAAATGTCATGAACACATCACATAGAAAACAACATAAGGAATATTCATCACAAATATCACATGGATTCCATATACAAGGGTCAAAGCTCATGAATCTTGTAAATAAGCATGAATCAAAACTCAACAACACATGGAACATCAATTTCAACTCACATGAGTCATGAACAACTCATAAACATAAAATCTTTGAGTTTTAGAAAAGGGTACTTGAGCTTCTTGGATGAAAGGGACCCAAGAATCAACATCTACATACCTTGGGGAAACTCTTTTCTTGAAAGCCTTTGGAAGATTTCTTGATTTCTCTAGATCTTTGTTGAAGAAGAAGAGAGGATTTTGTTTTTTTAAAAACCCTAGTTCTTGGTGGAAGAAGAGAAAATGCGCCTAAAATCCCTTAGCTGAGTATTTATAGAGGTTGGGGATAAGAGGAAAAGACCAAAGAGCCCTTGGAATTTAGGCGACGCGCCATAATCGTGCCAGTTCACTGGAATTTGGACAATTGGGAAATTGCATAACGACATGACGTGGTGGAAATTGTGTTGCCATCTTTGGTTGCGAACTGGAAATATACCG
>NW_025840938.1:0-1075 GCF_002878395.1 Capsicum annuum
TATTTTTTGGCCCCCACCCTACTTTATTCTCATCCTCCTCCCTACCCTGAACCACCACCCCTATCTCCACACCAAAAAATTAATGCTTTTAATTTTTTTAAAAAAAATTAAAAATCTTTTCTTACCTCACGATCAAAATCCTACCTTCCTCCCTTCACCGCATCCCCTACTCCTCCCAAAAAGATACTTTTTAAAAATAAATAAATATTTTTTTTATATAAAAAAATCTTACCCCAACCTCCATCTCCTCCTACCCCCTGCACCCTCTATACGACAATATCTCATCCCCCCTGTCACACCCCTCTTTTTCACCGCGTCCGACCCCCGCTAGGGAGTTGGTTTTGGAGAAAATGGGTCTTTCCAATTAAAGTGACGTTTTGAAAAGGGATTATTTTATTTACAGAGTCGCCACTTGGAATTGAGTTTGGGTGTTCCAAGTCACCTTATTGAATCCCTATTCAAAAAGGAAATGACTCTTTAATTTTTATTTTTCGATCTGCGAACTAGAAATCCGGATAAGGAATTCTGTTGACCGAGGGGAAGGTGTTAGGCACCCCTCGAGTCCCGTGGTTCTAGCACGGTCGCTTTAATGACTTACGTCCGGCTTAAATTAAATTTTTATTTTTTATTTTTAGGATTTATAATATTTGTTAGCCTAAAAGTTACTTACATCCTACTTTGAGTTTATTTTAAATTATTTGAAATTGTATTGATGTGTGGCTTGCCGATAGTAGTACTTTCCGACTTTACCACGAGTTTTGGTATATCACTCCCGTCTTTGAGACATTTATGGATCGCTCCATTTTCCAGAGTCTAAATAAGCACCTAATATGTTCGGAACCTACCCGACTCGATTAGATCGATTCTAAAGTGATAAGTTAGATTTTATTATAACGAATGGTCGGTAGCAGGGCTTTCCGACTTCATCGTTAAACTTCATTTGTATTAAACTTTAATTTAGGGGGGCTAAGCACCTAACTCGTTGTTTTATGAATTCACTCTCTTACAAATGATTTTCCCTCTTTTCTTTTCTTTTATGCGATAGGATTTAGAATAGATCTGCACCTCATCTCGC
>NW_025840939.1:0-3465 GCF_002878395.1 Capsicum annuum
ATTCCATTTTATTTAGGGTATATTGGATATTTTCCACCGCCTTACCATCCTAAACACGGGATTTAATCCCAAAGACACCAGATACATTCACAATCATCCAAATTACTCAAGAACACTCTCTAGGGTTTCAAACTAAAAACCTTAATAACTCAAGATTCAACCATGGGTTTTCCTTAATTCTTCAATATTCTAAATTCCCATTGGTAGGGCTACAAGAAAAACCCATCCATCGTACGTATAATATCCCAAAAGCTAGAGATCATTCAAAAGCTTCTAATTTGAGGTACGTGGAATTTATCCTAAAAATACATGGGCTTGTTGAAAATATTCAATTATGATTTAAAGATTATCAAGCATGAATTTGTTAAAGGGGTTTGAAATCCATGATTTTATTATGCTTTATGCATGTTACTGATATTGTTGCTTTGGCCTTTAGGCCTTATCCCCTTAAATTGATTTACAAGTATATGTATATGTATGAAATTAAAATTTAAGATTTGTTTGAGAGCACAAATTATGAAGTCCCTTTCTTATGATAAATTCAAGTTTATGATCTTATTGTGAATGATTTGAAATACATGATTAATGGTTTGAAAATGGTTTTCTCAATACCTTAGTGTTTGAGCATGATTTAGAGATGATGAGAGAGAGCTTCTTGATAAAAATTACATCCCTTTTTTAAATGAGAAAGAGTTGCATGTGATTGATAAATTTGACATAACTACCTTGTATTATTGAAATGTTTGACAAAGAGAGCTCCTTGCATGTGTTTACATGATGTTTGAGAAAGTTTCTTTGAATTGATTTATTGATATGGTGGTCCCAAATTTATGTTTTGAAAACAGAGATTATAATATGTTTTTAATGGCTTAGAGATGTGACTTGCAAGTCAATGGTATGACGATACCATAAGTATGTATGCCATAACAGAGTATGTTTTCAGAGTTTGATTTCAGAGAATGTATGCTTTAAAGAGTTAAAACTGGGCTTAAAAAGGGTTAGGTGGTTACCCGAAGAAGGTTTGAGTTCAAGTAACTCTTAGCCTAAAACTGTAATTTGCCGATTCGGATATATTATTTTTACGCTGGCGACAGCCGTATGGCATAGCAAAGTCAGAGACTCCAACCCTTGCGGCACACTTGGGTTGGAGGCTTTTCCGCCGAGTCAATGGCGGATTCCATATAGCCCATAGAATTTCAGAGTTGTAGGGTATACCACCTAGCACAGAAGTAAAACAAGGGTGTCTCAGAGTTCAGATGATTTTACAGAGTCTTTCGAAAATGCCCATAAGATTTCTTACTATATGATAAGTTTCTGAACTATTTTAAATTGCTCTCATATATGTTGAATATAAATTATTATTTTAGATTTGCTCTGTGTACCAGTACAATTGTATTGACCCCCTACCTCCCAGGTTCAGAGGCTCAATCTAAGGGTCCGGCTAATCAGTAGAGTATTCCAGAGAGAAGTGATTCGTGCAGTGGTGAGCCTTCTTTGTTCAGGAAGGCCTGTTATTTTAGATTATGTTATTTTATTGGTTTGGCCTACTGGGGGCCTTGTCCCAGCTTTTTAGACAGTTATCTTTAGATCATGTAGTAGAGATTTCGCAGACTGTTTCAGAAGTTGTTTAGTTGATTTCGTATTTTATTCCATCTGGTTAAACTGAATCTAGAGTATGACTATGATTTCGTATTAGATTATAATTTCGCATTTTCTTTTATTATATGAATGTTGTGCAAGATTACCAGAACAGATAGAGTAGGACATCCGGGCCTTCATGGTTCGGGATGTCCGTCACGGCTAGGCCCTAGTTCGGGTCGTGACAGATACGCACCAATAAGACGTATATATTCGTCCTATATTCAAAGTAAAGTTAATACTAAAATTCAAAATATATTAAAGTAATTATAATTGAATAATATCTAACTTGAAGAAAAAGATTTATAAATTCAGAATTTGTTTCTTACATGGACAACTTTTGCACGAGCTTCAACCCAGAAATCTTCATCAGTCAGGTTCTTTTATTTCATCACATGAGTCTCCTCGTATAGATCATACTGTGGTATTTTCCTACCCTTTATTTTTTTCTACATATGAAAAAATTATCAATGTTCAAATAATAAAAAAAAATAGAAACAAACAATTAAAACTATAAAAGTTACATACCATTTTTTCCATCACAGCAAGAGTATTTCTGGCACCCGCAGTATGTAGGGAGTCACCCTTGGATGATGCCGAGACTTTCTTTCCTTTTTCACTCAACAATTGGTATTCTGCGCTACTCCAATGGCGAAGATACAGTTGCCATGTATGTTCAGGAATCCATTTAGGTTTTACAAATTTCTTTCGGGCATAATCTAAGAAATCGTTAAATCTGGTTCTACATCTTATCAAAAAGTTCTTCTTTATAAGAAATGTATTTGCATCATCCCACTAGTAAAATTTCTACAACAAAAGTTTAATATTCAATCTTTTGTTCTAACAAACTGTTAATAAGTAGTCGATAAGTTAAATCCTTACCTTAAATTCTTCAAACATTCTATCCCTGTCAAGTTTTGGAACCTTTTGCCAGCTGGTCCAGTAGCCGTTGAAGTGACAAGTAATGCATATTCGCGCCTTTTGTCTAACTCCACCATCCGGCCTAAAACTACAACACAAGATCAAATAGTAATTTCATAGAGCATAGTAATATAGTAATGAAAAAATGAGTAACGTTATTATATTTAGAAATCTTACCCTCTCCCAACTGGAACAAGATAAATCCTCCCAGAATCATCTCTGTCTCCTGGATGCCTAGTAAGTGATGGTAGATGTACTGGCGTGGGCGGATCTGAAGCACTAGATGGAGTGTCTCTAAGCTGAAGATTCAAAAACCCAATAAATCTAGCAGAATCACTATGCGAAGCTGCGTGACTGCTGTAGGAGGGTATTGATGATGGTAGATGTCTGGAGGGACCAGCGGTCATCCGATAGTACTGTGCTAGCAGTGGCATGGTCATAGGGGCAGAATAAGTCGGTGTAAACCCATATAGTGACCCCACATGCGTAGGAGTAGGTATCGAATCCTCAGACGACCTAAAATATAAGGTTTGTGCTGTAAGATCAGCAAACTGACCCTCAGATATATGAATACCTGCGGGTCGTCTATAAGCCAGAGGTTGTCTATTCTTTTTTGGTTTCATATTATCAACTTTTCCCTTAGCCTTGTCACCTTTTCCTGACATCTAAATTAAGTTAAGTTAACAAGTAGTTAGCTCCTACAAAATGAATATATAAGAAAACATTCCAAGTAACTAATTTGAAGTTACTAATTCATATTTCAAATCACTCTAATACAACATGAGACATAGACAAGAATATTTTTATTACTATAGAAATCAGGGAAAAGTAGAAATAACAAACTTAAATAGTATATTACATATCAATCTTAAACAAGAAACAGAAAGGTAAATATATAGTACAAAG
>NW_025840940.1:0-1997 GCF_002878395.1 Capsicum annuum
GGGGAATAGAGAAAATCCATATTGTCATTCAGGTAAAGCCGGGCTGTCAAAGCCAATGACTTGAGTAAAACATTAGCAGCATTCACTAGGAATGCTTATTACATTCCATAACCAGAGCCAAAAAAAATTCCAGGGAGCTTATTGATCAAAAAACAACCTTTATGACTCTATGAATGCTAAAGTGACGAGATAATAACTCCAAATCATAATTCATAGACCTCGTTTGCCATGTAAAACCAAAGAGATGCTTAAGGCACTAATCAATGGACAAATCACTGAACAAGAAAGAGCAGGAAAGAATTAAATAAACCATTTGATGCTCGGAACGAGCTTTTCGATTGGAAACTTTTGGAGATGAAGAATGACTGTTGATGTTCTTCTCCATCTCCTAGTACTGAACTTAATAGATACGCTAAAACAACTTCGCCACAGCTTCATCCTCTATTTATCCGATATTATAGTCCAAGAAAAAATCCTTGAAGAATCTGTAGCTGAGGCACAAATCACAACATTAAATTCTGAACACTTTCAGGTATTGAACAAATTTCAACAACAAAACTCTGATTATCCTATTTAAGCTACTGTTTTAAGATGAAAATAACGTCATAGATCGGATTGTTATTATTGTGTATATATCTACATGTTTCATGCCTCTTATCAAAATTTGGTTTTAGTCCACTAATTTTATTGAGACGTCCTTGTTTTGATGTCCTTGTTTTGATGTTACTACTGATGTTATATGCAACAACTTTAACGATGAAGAACATAGACATTGGGTTCTTTGTGCCATCACAAAGAAGCCACCAACGGGCACTTCTTTCGCGCCTAATCCTGTTGGTCTGAATTTGGAATCTATAGAGAAGGAGAAGGAGAGAATGTTGAAAAGAAGATCAGAAGCCGAGCAGAGTATGTATCAACTGGAAGAATTCTTGAAGTCCAATACTGATGAGAGTGGGATGAAACCTGAAATTGAGCAGCAAATTGCTATTGGGAGCACCGATGCCTTGACAGAGAGGAACAACCAACAAGAAGCTGAAGAATAAGATTCTTGTGCTATTTTAGTACAGCATGTCCCAATATTTAATTGGAGCTATGATGCATCAATCATCCAACAACAGGAGAATTCTGCCCTTATATTTAATCGTAACGATTGGAGGTTGGTGGACTTTTGTTTTCTATGCAATGAAACTGAGCTTCCGAGCTTCTCTTGTCTAGTTATGTAAATGCTGTCCAAGAAGTAATAGTAGTTCTTGTTGGGTTATTGGGTCTTTTTCCCTTCCTATGTGAATAAATGAAACCCAATTTGAACCAACCCACTTTTGTCCATAGGCCCATTACTATGGGGCATATATATTGATCTTTTTAGGTCTTATTCATTATCACAAAAAGAGAGTTTTCAGCAGCCAAAAAGAGAAAAATAAAGCTGATTTTCGCACCTAAATTCCAACCACAGCTGTCAACTTCAAATTGTGATTTCCGCTTCGTTTCTAGTCCGATTGAGCTGATTTTTGGACTGCTTGTTCCTCTCATCTCAATCTTTGATTAGGAACTGACGGAGCTTGATTTGGTGGCCTGTAGATCCTGTTCTTCATTCCCGAACAGTAGCTGCATTTTTTGTGCTTTCACTCCTTTATTTCTCTAGTGTTTGGTATTGTGGTTTATGTATTGTTTCTTGTTGTTGGCACTTGTTTTGTGGTCATTTTGGAGAACAATATTGTAACTATTTGGTGATTATAGTGGAGGTTTGGTCCCGTGATTTTTTACTCTTCACACCGAAGGGTTTTCCACGTAAATTTGGTGTCTTGTGTGATTGTTTTTATTCTTGCCCTGTCGCATTTGTGTGGTAATTCATTTGCTGCCATATTACTTTGTTTTGCTTGGTTTGCTTGTCTCCTCTTAGTTCAAATTGGAAGGAAAAGTTTAGACTTGGGTATTCTTCCGCTGTTACCTTGTCGGGTTCTTTCATAGTGTCCCTGTCTTTCCCAACAAAGTGGTAT
>NW_025840941.1:0-1918 GCF_002878395.1 Capsicum annuum
TACTCCCGTTCATCCATCAAAATCGAGTTGAGCGACTCGGCGATGTTTGTGGTCATCACGTCGTACCTATTGCTCGAAAAGTGTGCTCTACTCCATTTTTCAAAACCAAGCACATTTTCAAGAACATGAGCTGCCTCGAGGCATTTACTCTTTAATTCCACAGAATTATCGCTAAACTCATCAAAGGAATAAGCCTTTATCGTGGTTTAGAATAGATAAAGAAGTTCTCCGCAGTGTTGATTTAGGCGAAGATTTTCAGCGAAGTGCCTCATGCAAAGTCCGTGATGTGCATGAATGTATATACGGGAGAAGGCATTGGCGATGCTAATATGCCTGTCGGAGATGACGCATAGATCTGGTTCATCTTCTATGATAGACTTCAGCTTCTGGAAGAAGAAGGTCCAAGAAGCATCATTCTCTTCATCGACGACACAAAAGGCAATCGGAAATATATGATTTTCGGTATTCTGTGCAACGACGCTCAGCAGAACGCCCCCATACTTGCCATACAAATGTGTGCCATCGACGGCAATTACCTTTCTCATGTGGACATATCCTCGTGTGCGAGCTTCGAATGCTAAGAAGTAGTAAACGAATGATCCATCCATCCGATTTACCATGATGGAGTAAGAAGACCCGGGATTCAATAACTCCTCCATGTGGGAAAAAGCCGGCAAGCAAGTATATCCGTACTCTGGTGTCCCGCGAATGATGTTCTTTGCAATTACACTTCCTTTCTAATACATCCAATAGCTTGCGTTGCAATGCAACTCCTTAAATACAATTTTTTGAATTTCTCTTATGCTTGGACCCTTACCATCCCGAAACTGATTTACGCATACTGAAGCAATCAATTCGGATGAGACTTTTTTGTGCCTGCGGGTGGCGTTTTCAATACCACACGTGTGCATCCCGACATACTTATATATGCAAAATCTGTCCAAGGAGTCGTACTTTTTTGCCCGCAACAGCCAGCCACAACCACGAGATAAGCATTGCATCTTCATCAATTTCGTGCAGCTCCTCTCCATATCATAATCAAAAGACTACCTCACCGCTGCTGCGTCTAGTTGCATTTTCAGCTCTTTTTTATCGGTGAATGTTTGACCACAACAGAAATTAGTTCCGTCGGTGAAGGAGTGTCCTGCTTGTGATTCCATTTCACGGTCTTTTTCATCATCTTGTGAGTTCGATGAAAAGTCTTCCATATGCATAGAATAATCTTCCATATTAATTGTATCATCGACATCGTTCTCGTAATCATTCAAATCGTCGTCGATCAAATCATCGTCGACTGTCGGGCGCTGTGGTGGGGGTGCTGATGAATTCAGCGGTCCTTCAAAGGACCTCTCAACCACATTTATCCTCAAAATTGGCCTAAATCCATCTGCATCAGCATTTATTATGTACGTCAGCACACGTACATCGCTATTTATGATCGTAGGATTCACCTTTTTCCTCGAATGCATTACATAACTAATCACCACATCGCTCGACGCGCAATCTAGATCCCGCTCTGCATTACGTTTGCAATAAATTCGTCGTACATACTGTTGCAGCGAACAGGAATGAGAATTGTCACCTTGGTAAATGATCTTCATTTCCAACATTTCGAAGTCTCCACCCATTCTCCTATGAAATCACTAGAAACCAGAACAAATTCTGCAATAGACATCCTAGAATTAAGCTTCGATTGATGGTAGATTATGCTTATGGTCTATGTCGTGTTGTATGCACGATCGATGACTGGCGAGGACGGGTCGATGAGTGCACAGATTTTCGTACAAATACTTGAAATTGCAAATATTACTTGTAATCAATGATTGTTGGGTTTATGGAATAAAGAAATGAACTTGGAGTCGCCTGAGCTACTGTAATGCACTTTGTAAAGTGGTTTTGAGTAATGTGAGTGATTTAA
>NW_025840942.1:0-1322 GCF_002878395.1 Capsicum annuum
TATTAAGTACAGAATCTTGGAATGGTTACACCTAGAGAAAGAAATAGAGAGAATGATTTCAAAGAATATTCAGCAAAAATACATACATGTTGCATGTGTCATGCCATAAAGAGGCTCTTGTGTGGAATAAATGGGTGTCAACCCATATCAAGAATAGTAAATGAGGAGGCGTAAATTATTTTAATATAATAAATAAATTGAAAAAATCTCAAAAAATTGAGAAAAAAGAAAAATAGAAATGGAGGCTTTAGAAGTATGCCACATCAGCATACTCTAAATCTCCTTTTTATATATATCTATAATCTATAATCTATATCTATATCTCTAATCTATATCTATATCTATATCTATATCTATAATCTATAATCTATAATATACTAAAAGTGTGAAGACCCTTAAAAATATGATTTAAACTTTTTGCCCTTCATTAAAACACTGAACAATAGACAAAATAGTCTTTTCACTTTTTTTAATTATTATTTAATTTATTTATAATATTGCCTCCCAAAATTTATGGTAAAACTTTTTTTTTTCTAAATTAGGAGTTCTAAAATATATGGCAAGAGATAGTTTTTATTTTGTAATTGATCTAGATTTAGCTTTTTGAATTGACACATATATTCATTATAAGGACAACACTTCATCCACCAAAATACATACAACCGAATCATTTCTTTTTTTTTGGTTGAAATTCTTTCTACCAATTATTGGTTGTTTTCTTGGTAATTAATCCCACATTATTTTTGTCATTGTCAACAGACTTTCTTTGATTTTTTATATTTGTGTTTATAGTGGTTTGATTTAATGTATACGATATTTATTGGTAAAAATAATTAATTTTTTTATCATATTTATTCTTTATTTAGGGTTGAGTGTATTATGGACTCTAAAATAAATATTGTTATTGTGATGCCAATTTATTCTGTTGCTATTTGTTATTTTTTATTTTTTTACTTAATACAGCTGATAAATGTTAGGTCGGACTTTAAGAAATTTCAGTGTAAATATTAAATTTAATTGTATTATCCATATATCTTGATTATCGTATTGTTCAATTGATATATGTTATTTTTCTGCTCAGTATAGGTGATAGATAAAAGTTCGATCGAGCTTTAAGGAATTTGTGTAAAGGTGAGGTTTAATATTGTTATGATATCTCAATTATTGTATTGTTTGTTGTAGTTTCTATTCTGTTGTTATTTTATGTTGTTAGATGAATATTTAGTCAAACTTTATGATTTTTTATATAGAGATTCGATTCTTAATCATATTGTATTGTTGTGACCTATGTTCTGTTGTTATCTATCTTTTTTTTCTTGCTT
>NW_025840943.1:0-1252 GCF_002878395.1 Capsicum annuum
AAATGGTAACGATTATTTTTTTCCAAATTGCTGATTTATTTCTTAAAAATTTCTTATAAATTTATAATTTGATTATAGTTAATTGATTATTTAATTATCTTTATAATTTGCTATAAACTCAAATAAGGTAACCATTATTTTTTTCTCAATTACAGATTTTCTTAAATTCAATCTTTTATTATTTTACTAAAATTTTTCAAATTTAATTATTTTGAGGCATGACATCTTTTTGTATATAAATCTTTTTTAATACATAAGAAATGCTAAAGTCATTCAATAATCTCCTTTATTTTTATAATCCAAACTTACCATTCTAAAATCATTTCATTTGAATTAATAAGACATAGCAGATTGCACAAAATCAATCAATTAATTATATGCATCTTTATAAAATAAATAATGTACGAAATTGTTGTGATAAAACTATACAATCAACTAATTAATTTTAATTAATTAGAATCAATTATATGATCATAATATATAGACTCAATTTCTTTAAATTTAATGTTGTAAATTTTAAAACATATTTATGGCTAAAGTAGAAGTCAGTGTTCGATGTTTTTGTAACCAATATATGCATATCAATTACGAAACTTTGCATGTATTTTTTATTAAAATAATTGTCAATATTAACTGATTTCTAACTCAATTTAATCTAATTAATTTGATAACCACAGAATTATTATTAATATTATATATTTACTTACCATAAATCTGTCCTAATGTTATAGCTTGATTGTAGTTAATTAATCTACAATTACATAAAGGGCTCAAATATGAAAACAATTGATATTAATTACCTTTATAATTTTGGCAATTCAATCCCATGAATTTCTCATGTTTTTTATTGATTGATTATATTAAATTGATATCAATTACCTTTTTAATTTTGGGAAGAATTTTAAAAAGGTAACGATTATTTTTTTTCCTAATTACTAATTTATTTCTCAAAAAAATCTTATAAATTCATAATTTGATTATGATTATTTAATTATCTTTATAATTTTCTAAAATCTCAAATAAGGTAAAAATTATTTTTTTTCTAAATTATGGATTTTTTTATATTTAATCTTTTATTGTTTTACTAAAATAGTTCAAATTTAATTATTTTGAGAGATGACAACTTTTTATATCTAAATCTTTTTTAATACATAAGAAATGCTAAAGGCATACAATAATCTTTGTTCTTTTTATAATCCAAACTTACCATTTATAAATTATTTCATTTGAATTAATAAGATCATAGTAGCTT
>NW_025840944.1:0-1293 GCF_002878395.1 Capsicum annuum
CATTTAGTTCTAAAAGTTATACTTGTATTCTCCCTTTAAATCATTTTGTCTATGTAACACCCCGTATTTAAGTACGTGTATTGGCGTATTCAAATACATGTATTGGTCTTATTTATAGAGAATTAATTTTTTATTTTATTTACACTGAAATTTGCCCGTCGATGGTTCCATGCGAAGGTTATTGAATAAGATTTCCAACGATATAAAGATTTCCAAAAATGGATAGGTTTCGGATATAATCGAGCACGTTCAAAACTATAAAATGGTGGCCAGGATATTTGGGAATAGTAAATGTGCAGGAAAATTTCCTGCACACAAACTACTAAGGCCAGTCGAATTTTTAGGTCAACTTTGAACGATTATAATTGCTTTAATATAATGAACTGGGAGAGCTACAACCTATTAACAGAAATATCTTTGAGTCTTCTTTCCAATGCAATTAGTTTCATCCAAATTCAATAACTGAGTAAGGAGTTATACTCGTTTTACTTCAGCCTATCAAAACAGATTTTTAGGGTCAACTTTAAATGACCATAACTCCTTGTACAGGACGAACTGGGTGGCCTACTTTATATGAAATGAAAGAACTTTGAATTATACTTCTAACGATACCAATTTCACTCAAATCTGATATTGTAGCAAAAAGTTATGGTTGATCTACTTTAGCTTATCAAAACAGTCCACCAAAGGATAGATTTGACATTATTTAAATTTTAAAGGCATTTTGGTCATTTCCTATTATATTATGGACGGGAATATGTGTATATATACATGTATATGAGTTCAAAAACTCATTTTTATCATCAATCATTGAGAAAGAACAAACCCTAGCCAAATTTCACCTTTAAATTACTTTTGATTCAACCGTAGAAATTCCAAAGTAATCCGATAACTGCATTTGTCATCTCGAGAGCTTTCAACGACACCTATTATTTGTGCAAATAGGATTTCATAATCAATAGGTGAATTCTAAGGTATGAATATTATTTGCCTTTGTTCTTTTCCATATGTATATATGTGATAGAGGATTATATGTATTGGATGTTATTGAAAGGTGATAGAAATAGGGTTATTAACTATTTTACATGGTTTGGTTGTATCGTATTGTGGAAGGTAGATATGGTAATTGAGTTATGGAAGGTGGATATGGTGATATACTATTGAATTGATGATTATTTATGTCTATGGCTCAATTTGGTTTAATGGATTGGTTGGAAGGATAAATGAATCCAAACTTAATATTGGAGGATGTTGTATGAATATGCATGGCATGTGCATGTAATTGGAGTATAA
>NW_025840945.1:0-1565 GCF_002878395.1 Capsicum annuum
CTAAACAAATAATCTGTCTAGAGCATGAGCTAAATTATATTTATAAAAGACCATGTTATTTTAATCCGATATGCTTTACCCAAATATTTAATTATGTCACTATGTCTTGTCTTATAAAGGGGTTTTAATGCAAGTTCGGGGTTTCTATGTACTGTTTAAGTGTTTAACAGAACCGATTAATCTCCGGTGAGGACGTTGGTCAGCCTGAAAGTATAGGTCGTTAAGCTTAGGAGAAGCGTGTTAGACCTTGTTTGGTGGTCCCGTCCCTGAGAAAACACTTAGCAGCCCTTAGAGTGATGCCATTAAAACTTGTTAAGATCCCATAAGCCATAGATATATTTGCATAATTATATTTGGTTACTGCATACTTGGTTTCAATAACATGTCTGTTTTATAAATACTTATTTGCTCTGTTAGTCTCTAGGCAGCCTTGTTTGAACTATGAACAGTCATGTTAAAAACACTGTTAACCTTTCTTCTTCGGCAACTCCAATTGCCACTATTGAAAATGATCTTCAAAACTGGAGCATTCCAGAAGAATCTTTCAATACTATTTATCAAATAGGGAAATTTAGTTTTTTGAAAAAACATAACATCAAGACCTCTGAGTCTACTGTTGCCATTAATAATTCTTTGGAAATTATTCAATTGCTCAACGAATTAGATATAAACAGATTTAAAAATCAGTTTAACTATCTGCATGTTGGACTTGTTCAAGTAGCTATTAAGCCACTGTTCCGACAAGGATTAGACATCCCTGTCTGTGCTCTTCTACGAGATGCTCGTCTATTAAATTTTGACGATTCGCTCTTAGGAGTAATCCAAAGTAACCTCGCCGACGGCCCGGTATACTTTAACTGCTACCCAAATTTCTCGGTCGATATCAATGATCCTAACATCATGGACGTTTTGACACTAAATGTTAAAACTAAAAACATGAACAGTAAGGATAATACCCGAGAAATAGCGATCATATACAGAGTATATTATCGACTCATGGGTACTACCCTAGCTCCGAAAGCTAGATTCACGAGCCCTAAAGGGGTCACCACCCTAATGGAAGCAAACAAAGACCGTAGCACAGTCTTTGTTCCTAAGGCTCTTGTTTGGAACGATATCCTACATAGTAATGATTGGCACTTTGAGGCCATCGCCCAACCCATTCGGAGTTACTCCGAAAGATCTCAGATCGAACGGGTTATTCAACACCCAGATGGATCTATAGATCTAAAATTCTTAGGAGTCGACCCTTCTCGACTCTCTTCATCTCGAAGGTCCGTCTCCTCAGGTGCCTCTTCCTCTAAAAACCAACGTGAACCTAATGATCACGACGGCCCCGATGATAAGGGAAAGATTAGGGGAGTTGACTACTCCGGTCTTGAAAGGGGAAGCTTTAATGACTTCGTTAGAGTAGGAAATATTGAGTCCTTCTAAAGGAGGAGTGGTGGATTCGACTACGGTGTTTCGCTGAGTATACCATTTGGTAACGATGGCGAGTCATTATTGCAGTCAGGACGGATCATAACTTTGATCAGGAAGGTATCCTTATACCATCTGAAGTCTGC
>NW_025840946.1:0-1095 GCF_002878395.1 Capsicum annuum
AGTTTTGTAAGACTCCTTCTTAGAGGACTCTTTTCTAGGTTTGGATTTTCTATGTGACTTATAGGATTTTTTCCTACGTTGTTTACTAGATGGAGAGGATATATTCCTGAAACCAAAATCCTGGCAGAAAGTTCCTAGCCCATATTTGGAAGTGTTGTCATTCGTAAGTTGCTTCTTAAGCTTAAGGTCGGTGTAGACGTCTATCCCCACGGTGGTAATGAAGCTTCTTATATCCCCATAAGTTAAAATTCCGTAAGGGATTTTTCCTTCAAATCTATCTTTAATTTTGGTTCTAAACTTGTCTGTGAACAGAGGAGGGAGACCACTAATAAAACGTTCTTTCCTGAAGTCATTGTTACAGTCAAGTCAAATCATGATTTTGACCAAAAAGGTGTCCTTATACCATCTAAAGTCAGCCTAATCTTTGCAGTTGAGATTGTTAAGGATTTCTAAAATCCTATCTTGAAATAATTTGGGTTCTCCTATGAAATGCCTAGCTATATGATATAGGAGGGTAGCATAGGCGTCTTCTCTCGTGACCTGTTCAAGACTTTCTTATCCATTTTCACTTTTGACAATGACTGTTTCCATAGTCGTGACCTCATAGATAAGGCTCTTAATGTCATCTATGAATTAGTTGTCCCACCAGTGTTGTATCATACTAGTGAATCCTGCTACAATCATTGTGGTTGTCTCTTTGTCAGAAGCTCCTCTAATTTTATATGTTGTGATGGAAACGTCCATTTCATGGAGCTTGTTATAGATTTGGTGTTCAGCCAAACCATCAAAATTCCATTCAGTTATTCCTCTACCATCATGATTGGAATTGGAGAGGTAAGGGTTCTCTTTAAACTGGACATCTGGAGGAGAGGGTTGTTTGTAATATTTTTTCTTAGCAGAAAAACGTTCATTTGTGAGTTTGGAAAGAGAGTTCTTTTCTTTTTGGTTGCTCGATTCGACTTTCTCTTTTTCAGAAATTTTGAATTTGGAGAGCTTCTCATTGATTTCCTCTATGATTTTCCCGAAACTTTGAGGTCATCACTGAGAGTAGGGAATTTCTCCTTTTGGAATTCTGGAATTTTAAAGATAGGATTT
>NW_025840947.1:0-2459 GCF_002878395.1 Capsicum annuum
TATAAGGTTGTTTACTTAACGGTGGTTATAAGGTTAAACAGTGGCCTCTAAGGTTATAAGGTTAAACGGTGGCCGCTAAGGTTATACGGTTGTTTACTAATATAAGGTTATAAGGTTATACGGTGGTCATTATGGTTATAAGGTAGTTTACTAATATAAGTTTGTTTACTTAATAGTGGTTATAAGGTTAAACGTTGGCTGTTAAGGTTATAAGGTTATAAGGTTAAACGGTGGCCATTAAGGTTATAAGGTTATTAGGTTAAACGGTGGTTGTTAAGGTTATAAGGTTGTTTACTAATATAAGGTTATAAGGTTAAACAGTGGCCGTTAAGGTTATAAGGATGTTTACTAATATAAGTTTATAAGGTTAAAAGGTGGCTGTTAAGGTCATAAGGTTGTTTACTAATATAAGGTTGTTTACTTGACGCTAGTTATAAGGTTAAACGGTGGTCGTTAAGGTTATAAGGTTGTTTAATAATATAAGGTTATAAGGTTAAACGGTGGTCGTTAAGTTTATAAGGTTGTTTACTAATATAAGGTTGTTTACTTAACGGTGGCCGTTAAGTTTTACGTATAGATTAGGCTTTAATCGGTGGCCATATAGATTAGCAGGTTGGTCTCGCAAATAAAACTATAACTTTTATGCAACAGGAAGAGAATACACATAGTCTCAACAAATCTTCAAATGTAAGATCTAGCACTTTCAACTCCAGAAACATAGCGGAAAACAAAATAGTGCTAACCCGGGGTCTTCTCCTCGTCTAAGAGCACTTTCAACTTTAGAGTCATCAGTGTGATTGCGAAACCAATCCTGAAAATAATGATAAATGTTATGTCTAAAGAATTAAAGAAATCCAAACAACAAAATTTCTTATAAGACAAAAGATTTTACCCTCAGGCGACCAACAAAAATATGAATGACAGAAGCACTAGCTTGAGCAGTAGCAGTAGCGTGACAAAAGCTAAGAAGTCGAGACAAAAGTTTCTAATAGACTTAGGTTAGAAAAGCAAATTCCAAGCATTCACCCGAAATATATATTGCATTTGGACTTTGAATGGAATTGGAAGTGCCAAGGTTTTGATCGCTTTTACTGCTGTTCTTAGCTTTGGATCTAGTGGCAGCTGCAATTGAAAAAGTGTTAGTGCCTGTTGACCCCGTTAGAGAAAAAAGCTGCTAAGGAACCTCTGGTGCGACTTGTAGGGGATTGAATTTCACTTTCATCAATTGCTGAATCAGTTAACTCACTGGAAGCATGAGAATTTGGTTCCGACTTAGCACATGCTGGTTCTGAAGGGGAACATTCTGTTTCCGCTTCCGTTGATGGATCAGTGACTTCAGAATCTATTACATGATCAAGAAAATGAAGTTACAGAACATTCAAGAGAACCAAATAATGCATTGTTGCCCGCCCCTTCCCATCATAGGTCATCAAAAATGCAGCAGATACAACAATCTGCACCATGTTTGCACATTGACTTTGTAAGTTTTCTCAATCCATTTTGCTTCTAGCCTCTTTATATATTTCCAGCTCTCTCACGAAATGACTTGAGAGCCTTCTTATCAGTATCTACATCTTAAGTGTACCAAATTCTGAAAACCCCCATCATATGGATTTTTAAAAAGAATAGTAGTGAAGGATCAACTATCGATATAAGGTACTACGACATGATGTCTTGTAACAGATACTACCTCCTCTACATTGTTTTTAAATTCTTTCGCGGGAATTAAAACATAAATGAACCATATAACTCATAGAGACAAGCATGAAGCTCTGATAAGGCACGTTCGTTCATACATTTTAAACAACTCTATCAGCTTTCTCATGCTCTTATCAGTGTATGATAGCTAAGATAGGCAATAGGATATGTACTCGTATAGCCTAATATCTGCATAAAAGAGCATGTTAACATGCAGAAGTTTCTCTAGTGATAATTCAAATAGCAAATCAGAAACTCACTAAAATCTATTCATTCAAAGGTCTCTTAATTATAATTTTTCTTTTAAATTTTTGCAAAGGTACTCCTAGAAATACTCTAAACATGCTTTCCATAATAGCTTAAAAAGCTGAGTATGAAATCAAATATCAGATGAAGCATCCACAAAGCCGTGGTACCAAATAGTACTGAAAGACCGGCAACTTCTAAAACAATCTCAAATAAGTATATCAGAACCTTTGAAACGTGCAGAACCACAACTCAAAGTTGACAACCACCACATCTCTTAAATGTAAATCACGCAGGATTAACTAGAGAAATAACTATAAAATCTGATAGTAAACTGCACGACTTGGCTAGCAATAGCAAGTGGAGCAAGATGGTATCATGATTTATCCAAAAACCATGAAACCTCACAGAAAGTTGTGGTAAACCTCAATCTCAAGTTTAGGGGCAAAAATGAAGAGACATACATATTTTCACATTTAGTTTCAAGAAAGTATATGTAAACAGACCAAACCCAA
>NW_025840948.1:0-2353 GCF_002878395.1 Capsicum annuum
AATACCAAACTCTACTTCTCGTTCAGGAGGCAAACCTGGAAGATCTTTAGGAAATACATCAGAAAATTCATTTACCACCGGAACAGTGTGAAAAGTTGGTGGCTCCACTTCTGTATCCCTTACTCTAACTAAATGATATATGTATCCCTTGGAAATCATTCTTCTTTCCTTAAAATAAGAAATTAATCTACCTCTTGGCGCGCCAATTTCACCTTTCCATTCAAGGACTGATTCATTTGGAAAATGGAAATATACCTTTTTCGTGCAGCAATCAATTGTGGCATAATAAGACGCCAACTAGTCCATACCCATTATAACATCAAAATCTACCATTTCTAACTCCACATCGTATCACGACCACAAATAGTTACTATGTAGTTTCGGTAAACCCTTCTAGCTATAATAGATTCCCCAACCTGGGTGGACACTTCAAATGGCTTAACTAATAGTTCGGGTATCCTTTTGAACTTTCCAGCAACCAATGGAGTAACATAAGATAATGTAGAATTGGGATCAATTAAAGCATATACATCAAATGAAAAGATAGACAACCTACCCATAACCACATCTAGGGAAGCCTCTAAATTCTGTCGATCCGCTAGAGCATACGTACGATTTTGAGCCCCTCTAGAACTCGTGGCTCCTCTATCACCTCTAATATGAACCATTGGTTGTGCACCCCTTCCTGAATAAGGCATCGATGATGATGATGCAACAAATGACCTCGTAGGTCGTGCTGTACCCCCTATGCCCCTTCATGGGCATTCTCTCATCATATGCCCCGACATACCGCACCAAAAGTAAACATTGATCCCCAACCGACATGCGCCCAAATGATACCTTCCACATTTATTTCATGGCTCTCGAGGAGGTCTCGATTGGCTCATATTCCCTTGCCCTTGGTACCCCACTTTTTGCAAACTCTGACTCTCACTTCTATGCCCAAATTGATTTTCTCTGGACCCTTGGAACTATGGTGGGGCACTAGCTATAGAATAAGAGGATAATGTCCTAGGTGGTCTAGCAGAAAACTGTAGTCTAAACCCTCCTTGGGATGCCATGAACTGCCCTGTAGATTTGGCCCTCTTGGAATATCCTCTTTCTAATTCCTATGTTCTTCTCCTTTACCTCTGATCTTTTATTTTCTGTGCAAAAGCTTGGATCCTCGCTATGTTCATATCTTTATTCAAAGCGGTAATAGTACAATCTCTAACCAGATATAGATCTAGCCTATCCACATATTGATGAAATCTGTCATCCATAGTAGCTACAACATTAGGAGCATATCTAGACAAGGAATTAAATCAGAGACTGTACTCCCTCACGCTCATATTCCCCTGATGAAGATTTAAAAATTGATCTGCACGATCCTGACGAATATCGAATGGAAGATAATGATCAAGAAATGCCTCTTTGAACTCTTTCCAAGTAGCTGAGGGTGAATCAATACCCCTAGATCATTTTTAGTCCTCATACCAATATATAGCCTCCCCTTTAAGTCTATACGCCACTAACTCCACTGTCTCTCTACCCGTTATATGAATAACATCTAAGGCCCTTTGAATTTGATCAATAAAGTCCTTTGGGTCCTCATTAAGATCTGATCCAGTAAATGTGGGAGGATCCATCTTAATAAAATTCTGTGTTCGAAGGCTAGCCGCCCTATCTGTACCACTAGGACCCGTGGTAGGAATGGCTTGCCCTTGAGCTTGCCCAGCAACTATACGAGTCAAAAGTTGCACTGCATTTCTAAGATCTTGATCAACAGCATTAATAGGTGGCTCTGGGGATATAGTTCTCCTCCCCCTTATTTCTTCCGGAGTGGAGGAAGTTTTTGATGTATGCTCAGCTGGAGCCTCACTTTGATTAGCTGGTATAGAGGGTGACTTACTAGTCCCCTCTCCGGCAGCCACATATACTTGCTTACTAGTATTCTTGCTTCTGGTAACCGGCATTATTACAATAATAAGAGAAACAAATGGATTCAGTAGTCAACTATGACTTCATATACAATATAGGCTCTATCACATGATCTAAGACATGAAGAAAAGAAATAATTCCTAAATGTCCATAGCCTCCTATTTATAGATGCGGTGCATGACACACCGATAAACAAAACTCTACATAGACACGGCTTTGTAGACTCACTAGGATGAACTTCTCTGATACCACTTTTGTCAGGCCTCAAATCCTATTAGGGCGGACTGGCACCCGTAACCGAGGAGGCCCGGGAGAACCAGCTCATAACCTTATACTTCCCATGCATACCTCTATAACAACCCAAAATTCAGACAGCATCATGTCACATATAAAAGGAAATAATCACCTGTATAAGCTCAAGCACACATATATA
>NW_025840949.1:0-1900 GCF_002878395.1 Capsicum annuum
ACCTACCGTTTGAAGCCGATTGAATTGGGTTGGGTAGATTTTAAACCTATTAGGTGCTTATTTAGACTAGGAAAATGGGGACGACTCATAAATGCCTCAAAGGCGCGAGAAATGTATCAAAACTTGTGGTATGAGCGGAAAGTACTGCTACTGGCAAGCCACACATTAATATAATTAAATAATTTAAAGTAAATTCAAAGTAGGATGTAAGTAACTTTTAGGCTAACAAATATTATATATCTAAGAGATTAATTTAATCCAGACGTAAGTCATTAAAGCGACCGTGCTAGAATCACGGGACTCGAGGGGTGCCTAACACCTTCCCCTCAATTAACAGAATTCCTTATTTGGATTTCTAATTCACAGATCAAAAATTAAGAGTCATTTCCTTTTGAATAGGGATTCAATAAGGTGACTTGGAACACCCAAACTGAATTCCAAGTGGCGACTCTGTAAAATAAATAATCTCTATTCAAAACGTCACTTTATTTGGAAAAATCCATTTTTCTCTAAAACCAACTCCTTAGCGGGGATTGGGGCGGTAAAAATAGGGGTGTGACAGATGGTGACTCTACTGGGGAAATAACCAGAATTCGAGCTTTTATATTGACTTGTTTGGCTTTATTTAATTTTGATATTGTATATTGTTGGCCTAAATGTGTTCTTTGCCTACATGTTTATCGCTTTGATATTATTTGAATTGCAATATAAACTGTCTTTCTCTCGCGCACCCATCTGAGTCTTCTGAGATACTGTATATTCAGAGATGCGGTATACTCTCCCGAGCTTGAGATACCAGAGATGCGGCAACGCTCCTGGGAAGGATTCTGTAGTCACCCATGATTTAGGACGGAAAGGGACCAATAGTGAGGTCGAAAAGCCATGCTACCGGTAAAGCTGTCCCTTGCCGACTCGAGTTGTCCGCTCGTTTTACAGCCAGTCTAGATACCTAAATCCACCAGGTTGAACCTAGCATAACTGGAACTTAGACATGGCTATCCCTAATAGACTGCATTTTATTGGTATCACGTACATTTTTGACTTAGTGGGGCTCGACACGGGGTTCGGGTCCGTCTAGGACAGGTGTCACCTTTTGAGATCATCATGTACATTTTATGTGCTACTTGTTGCATTATAGGTAATGCCATATCGAATGTTGACCGGCTTTTAAGTGAATTAATTGATCTGAAAAAAAAAGGGGTTAAATAAAAATTTTTAAGGATTTATTTTAAAAATATATAATATTTTACGTAGAACTTTTTTGTAAAGATTAAGTCGTTTTAACGTCGTGATCTCGTTATGTCCATTTTCTTTGATTTTAAAATCTCTCTTAGGAATACCATAGAGCCCATTTTTGTCAAACACAGTTAAAATTTTGTCAAACAATTCGATCCACTATTTTGTTTTAATAATTTAATTATTTCAAATGTGTCTGGTCCAAACGTTATCAAATTATTGTCTACACTCTAGGATGTTTTAGAAGATACTTCCTATTGTGTTGGTTGCTACTTTCTCATGCTCATTTTGAAATATTATTCCGTGCCATTCCGTCAACTTCTTTCAAAAATTATTTTTGTCTTGTTTTAGGATGTTTAAAATAGAATTCTTATTTGCTATCATTATCCTATAGGGCAATATGAACTCATTTGGAAGGAGTGACAAGAGGTCGAGGGATGATGAAGTACCCCATTTCATGGTGTTGGATAAAGTTCCAAAGCTATTGCGGATATGGTATAACAATATGACTGACTATGGACATGGAGAAGTATATAAACACTTGGGATTTTTAAGGAGTCTGTTAAGTGTTGAACCACGAAGAGACGTGATAGAATCTTTGGTACAGTTTTGGGATCCTTCAAACAACGTATTTCGATTCTCCGACTTTGAGCTCACTCCCACA
>NW_025840950.1:0-5480 GCF_002878395.1 Capsicum annuum
CCCCCCCCCCCCCCCCCCCCCCCCCCATAAAATCAGCTTCAATTTATTTAATGCCCTTTTTTACGTTTTTTTGTTCAAAAAAATTATTTTCCGCAAGTCAAGATATCTGAAAGTTTAGTCTTTTGGTAGAGATAGTCTGGGGTTTCTCAATTACAGAGTATCAAAAAATCTCAAGAAGTTGTAAATTTTCTTTCAGATTTTAAATCTGAAATTGATGGTTTTCATGAAGTTTTGAAATTTTTGGGCATGGATCTGGGGGGTTTGACATTCTTGGCTACCTGAAATTTGGTATTCCGCTTAAAGTTTGAATTTTTGGGCATGGATTTGGGGTTTTGGAATTCTTGGCTACTTGTATTTCTTGTTTTCTGCTTAAAGTTTGATTTTTTTTGGGCATGGATGTGGGGGTTTTGACATTCTTGGCTACCTGAAATTTGGTATTCTGCTTAAAATTTGAATCTTTGAGCATGGATATGAAATTTGGTATTCTGCTTAAAGTTTGGATCTTTAGACATGGATATAAAATTTGGTACTTCATAGATACATGTTATGTTAACTTGTATCTGGTTCAACTATTAACAAAAGAAACATCTTTTTTAATTGACACATGTTAGGTTGACTTGTATCATTGAGTTGTTCTTAATGATTTGATAAGTATCTATTTATGTTTAAATTTTACTGAAATTTTATTGTAAGAGATACAAGTTATTACTTAAAAGGTACATATTGTATTAACTCAAGATGCATCTGCCAGGACTGATGAGGTTGCTGATATGGAGAAGACACTGATTAACACCATCAAAGGATTGAGATACAATTGGATTATTGGACATGGATATGGGGTTTTAAAATTCTTGGCTACTTGTATTTCTTGTTTTTTGCTTAAAGATTGATTTTTTTGGGCATGGATTAGGGGTTTTTTGACATTCTTGGCTACTTGAAATTCGGTATTCTGCTTAAAGTTTGCATCTTTGGACATGGATATGAAATTTGGTATTTCATAGATACATGTTATGTTAACTTGTATCTGGTTCAACTGTTAACAAAAGAAACATCTTTTTTAATTGATACATGTTAGGTTGACTTGTATCATTGAGTTGTTCTTAATGATTTGATGGGTATCTATTTATGTTTAAATTTTACTGAAATTTATTGTAAGAGATACAAATTTTTACTTAAAAGATACATATTGTATTAACTCAAGATGTATTTGTCAGGACTGATGAGGTTGCTGATATGGAGAAGACGCTGATTAACACCACAAAGGATTGAGATACAATTGGATTTTTGGGCATGGATCTGGGGTTTTGGAATTCTTGGCTACTTGTATTTCTTATTTTTTGCTTAAAGTTTAATTTTTTTGGGCATGAATATGGGGGGTTTTGACATTGTTGGCTACCTGAAATTTGGTATTCTACTTAAAGTTTGGATCGTTGGGCATGGATAGGAAATTTGGTACTTGTGGAAATTATATTATAAGAGATACAAGTTATGACTTCATATATACATATTATGTTAATTTGTATTTTGTACAACTGTTAACAAAAAATACAAGTTTTATAATTGATACATGTTAAGTTCACTTTTATCTTTGACTAGTTCTTAATGCTTTGATAAGTATCTATTTATATTTATTTTTTATTGAAAGTCTTATTGTACGATATACAAGTTATTACTTAATAGATACATGTTGTATTAACTTGTATCTGGTACTTACGTAAACATACAAGTTTCTTGTCATTGAATACATGTTATGTTGTCTTGTATCTATGAGTTGTTGTTAATGCTTTGATATATATATATATCTATTGGTGTTTAAACTTGTCTGGAAATTATATTATAAGAGATACAATTTATGACTTCATAGATACATATTACGTTAACTTGTATCTTGTACATCTGTTAACAAGATATACAAGTTTATATGGTAACTAGAGTAACTGATTGTTTACTCCTGCTTCAATTTATATGGTAATATTTCTTTTTTAATCCATTCAAGATAGAATGACAATTTTACAGTTTTTAAAATAACTAAATTTAAATTTCTCCTCTTCTTAATGACATGTTTTTATAGTCACATTACATATTTCAAAATGCGCACAATACAACATATTTAAGATGCTCCCATTTAAAAAATAATGGCATATTATATTATATTATACAAGTGAATATTTAAACATATTTAATAGGTATGTATCTAACATATTATAGAATGTTATCTTGTAAGTATCTATTTATAACATATGTAATAATGACATATTTCAAAAGTAGTATAATATAACATATTTAAGAGTATATCAAAAAATTAATGACATATTATATTACAGAAGTGAATATTTAAACTTGTATCTACAAAATTTTGTATCTAAGAAATTAACTAAAAACATCTTACTTAATTAAATGTATCTAGTTAATATTAGGTACTCATACATTATGTTTTTTTAATGATAAAATTATTTTATTTTGTTACCCATTATAATGTAATGTTAAAGCATTTCAGATATTTTTATGTATCAAAATACGTTATTCTTGCACTTCATAACGACATAGTATTAGATAAATATTTTATATTTTTTTACAATCATATGTATCTAAGGTTATGAAACATTAATAAAGTTTACGTTAAATTTTTTTTACATATATGTTAAAGTAAATTCTTTAACCAATTTGAAATAAACTCAGACACAAGTTACTACTTATTCTTCAAGTTAAAATACATAAATGGATATTATTGGAACTAGTTTGGTTTTAAAATAACTGAAATTTATTGACAATAACACATGATACCACAAATTAATGGTACTATATCAAAAAAATAATGACATATTTTATTATAGAAGTGAGTATTCATACTTGTTTCTAAAATATTTTGAATCTAGAAAATTAACTGAGAAACATCTTACAGATACATGTATTAACTTGTATCTAAAAGTTATTACTTAATAGATACATGTTGTATTAAGTTGTATCTGGTACTTACGTAAACGTACAAGTTTCTTGTCATTAGATACATATCGTACGCTATACAAATGAATACTTAATAGAGGCCATTGAATCTACGAAGTCATTATACAAGTTTGTTTGCTTGTTGGATATTACAAAAACTAGGAAGTTGATAGAAATTTTAATGATTTTTTGATGAGGTTGGTAATCTTAGGTACTCATACATTATGTTTTTTTAATGATAAAATTCTTTTATTTTGTTACCCATTATAATGCAATGCCAAACCATTTCAGATATATTTATGTATCGAAATACGTTGTTCTTGCACTTTATAACGACATCGTATTAGATACATATTTTATACTAAATTACAATCATATGAATCTAATATAATGAAACATAAATTAGAATTTAATGGTATTAACCTTCACAATATTACATTATCTAGAATCTCCAACATTGTTTTCTACAAATTAATACCTGTTGTCTGTAAAAAAAATAACACATTATAGCACAAACTAATGGTACTATATCAAAAAACTAATGACATATTATATTATAGAAGTGCATATTTAAACTTGTATCTAAAAAATTAACTGAAAAGCATCTTACGAAATTAAATGTATCTAGTTAATAAAATACATATTTTACATGATACAATTATATTTTACCATTATTACAAATTTTGCAAAATCACTAACAAACCCCACTGTAGGTTGAAGTTGCGTAAAAATGCGGTCTTTCAACGGGCATGTGTGAACATCTTCGAATAATCATACTTTAAATAGTTATATTCCCCAACGATATGAATCTTGAAAGATTCAAACACAATCCTCCGTACAGCTTTGTAGGACATAGCTGAATCAATGAAAACAAAAGTTCAAATAATTTATCTTAATAAATATGAAAAACAATAATTTCTACATTCATTAACAGCAGTGAATAATTGTATAACATGTATTTATAAATGTAACAACATGTATGTAAGACGTTTATATGTATTAGGGACATTTTTTGATTTATATGCAAAAATAAAACACAACAAGAAACAAAATTTAACATAACTTCCTAAACTGACATACAACATGAGCACAATGTATCATCTTCAGAAGAAAATGAATCTATGCATGTAACTTATTCAACATGTATCTAGTAAATTAACAACATGTATCTATATCATTTATATGTTTCTAGGACATTTCTGATATATATGTGAAACTAACACACAACAACAAACATAATTAACCAAAACTTCATAAATTGCGATACAAGATTAGCAAAATGTATCGTTTCCAGAAGAAAATATATCGCTGCGATAATAACATAAAAACACAAACAAAATCTGTAAATTATTCATCACCCAAACATTGAATATAAATTTCAATTAACATACACAAAATTAACATATCTTTTCTTGTCAGATCTTTTAACATACTTCACAATCATTTGGTTCCTAATGAACAACGGACAAGCATTACCCCAAACAATGTAACGAGCTTCTATTTTTTTTATTGGTTTGTCGATTTCAAGTTCTACCGTAATTGTAGAAATCACTTTTTCGTAAGTAACATGTTCACTAACCACAACTCCATCACTCTTATAACCAACATACTCGATTTCGTTAACCCAAACACCGGAATGACATAAAAGCACAGAAATATTCATGTCAAACAAACAAAATTAACACATCAAAAAAAAAAAAAATGGTATGCTTTGTATGAACAAGAAGAATTAACATTTATCAATTTCTAAAAGATTTTAAAAGAGACTTTATGTTTTCAAAAAATGGAGTAATAAACGGATTCCCACTAATCATGGGATTTGATTTTGCTTCCCCCTTAATTAGTTAGTTTTAATGCTGATTTTATGAAAAGTTGTCTGCTACAGTAAACTAGATACATGTATTAGCAGTATGTATCTAATGTTGTTAACTTGTATCACCAGAGGTAAAATATTGGGATTTTAGGAGATTTTGAAAAGTGTGGTGATTTTTAGTAATTAAGGATAAACTAGTAGGGATTTATGTAAGTTTCCCAATTTGTTAAGTAGAAAAACACTTGTTCATTTTGTTTATTGGGCCCTTTGTCATTTATTATTACTAAAAATTACATAAATACACAACTTATGTTTTCAATATTACAAAAAATCCCAATTCCCAAAACATATTACAAAAATCCTAACATATACACAGAATGCTATGTATATGTCGGTTATGTTATGTATATTAATAGGGAGAGAGCAAAGTAATTAAAAAAGTGGGAGAAAGTGTAATTACTTTCAAAAGAGTTGGTATTTATGTTATTTATATTTATTATTAAGTAGAAAAACACTTGTTCATTTTGTTTATTGGGCCCTTTGTCATTTATTATTAAGTAGAAAAATATAAGTAGAGTAAAGAGTGAGACTTCTCTTTGCCATCTTATTGGGCCCTTTGTCATTTATTATTAAGTAGAAAAATATAAGTAAAGTAAAGAGTGAGACTTTTCTTTGCCATTTTAGATAAACTAATATATAAAAATTATACAAATACACAACTTAT
>NW_025840951.1:0-3985 GCF_002878395.1 Capsicum annuum
GATAAAGCCCAAGAAAGCACAAAGAAACCCTTGATCACAGTACAGGGCGCCAGAAGGTATGTTGATTTAAGTCAGGATAAACCTAAGTTGACAGTCATAGGAGCTCTGAGTTAGCCCATCTTGATGGTGAAAGGAGCGCTGGCAGCGCCTATTGTCCTCAAACCGGTGACCCAACCTCCGATAGTTGATACGAAAAGGGTTCCCTGGAATTATGGGCGGACTGTGATGACCTATCACGGGAAAGAAGTTGTGGAAGATATAGATGAGGTAGGGGGTTTGACTAGGTCAGGAAGATGCTTCGTGCCTGAAAGCTTAAGAAAGTCCAAGCCAACGGTGAGTGGACCGTCATCTATCAAAAGACTATCACCGAAGAGAAAGCCGAAGAATTTTTGAAAAAGATGAAATTGCCAGAGTATTCAATATTAGACCAGTTGAAGAAAACCCATGCTCAAATTTCCCTTTTATCTTTGTTGTTGCACTCCAACGAGTATCGTGATGTTTTACTGAAGGTATTAAATGAAGCATATGTTCTAAGGGAGATTACAATCAACCGACTTGAGAAAATGGTTGGAAAAATCTTTGAGGTCAATCGGATCAGCTTTTCTGACGATGAATTGCCTGTTGAAGGTACAGGGCATAATTAGGGCCTTTATATTATAGTGAAGTGTGAAGATTTCTATGTCAATCATGTTATGATTGATGGAGGTCCAGGTACAAATATTTGCCCTATTTTTACTTTGTAAAAGTTGAGTATTGGTGCTGACAGGATCAGGCCCAGCAATGTATGTGTTAGGGCTTTCGATGGTGCAAACTCAAATTCCATTGGCGAAATAGAACTAATGTTGACCATAGGGCCTGTTGAGTTTACCATAGAGTTTCAAGTATTGAATGTAGAATCCTCTTACAATCTGTTGTTGGGAAGGCCGTGTATCCACAAGGCCAAGACGGTTGCATCTACACTGCTCCAAATGATTAAGTTTGAGCATGACAGGCAAAAAGTAGTTATTCATGGTGAAGGAGATTTGTCAGCCTACGAAGATTCTCCCTTGTCTCTTATTGAAGCAAATAACGTAGAAGAGACATTCGTTTATTAAATTTTTGATACAGTGCCAGTGAATCGTATCCTTAAATGGCAGGCTATACCGGGACCGCAATTATCTTCTGCTTCTATCATGATGGTGAGTGAACTTTGAAAATATAGATTTAAGCCAGGAAAGGGTTTGGGAGCGTCTCTGCATGGTATAGTTCATCCCATATGTCCGAGTGAGAATGTGGGCACAATTGGTCTGGGATTCGAGCCTACAGTTGAAGATCTGAAGAAAGCCAAGAGAAGGAAAAAGGAAATATGGTCACTCCCTCGCCCAATGCCACTACTTAGTGAATCATTTGTTAAGAGTGGTGTCATGAAGCATGTGGAATTTGAAGTTGAATTGGTTGATGACTTCCAGAACCTTTTTATTGAAGTTGATATGGTCGAAGCAGGAGAAGGTACCAGTATGGCAGACGTGCAATTCATAGGTCCAACTGTCCGGCTCAATAATTGGGAAGTCACTCCTCTCCCCGTTAGGAGGGAGTTTTGGTAGTTTATTTTGTTTTTCTTTCTGTTTATCCGAGTTATTTCAGGGTTGTAATTCGGATTTTAGTTTGTTTATGTTATGTTGGCATTTGTGTTTAAACCCTTGTATCTTTTATTTAATGAAATGCAATGTCTCTTTTGTTTTGTGTCTAATATATTTTATTTTTCTTTCTTACACAGTTCTCTTTATGCTGATTCTAATGACATGACATGCATGTGGAATTTTAGCCTGATCTTAAAATCCAAACTAATCAAGATGTAATGAAGCAATATAGGAAATATAATGAAAAAGAAGCACTAGAAGAAATAAGCAAAGAGTTGGAACAATTTAACGACAAACCGAATCCTAATTTGAATAAGACTGAGCCAATAAATCTAGGGGATCAAGAAGATGTTAGGGAAACTAAAATTGGTGTACATGCTTTGCCATAGCTAAAAGATGGAATGATTCAAGCATTAATTGATTACAAGGATGTTTTTGCATGGTCTTATGATGATATGCCTAGTTTAAGCACTGAATTAGTGGCTCACAAATTTCCAACTGATCCCACGTTCCCTCCTGTCAAACAGAAGTTGATGAAGTTTAAAACTGATGTAAGTGTTAAAATCAAAGAGGAAATCATGAAACAACTTGAAGCCAAAGTAATTTGAGTGGCTCGTTACCCCATGTGGTTAGCTAATGTTGTTCTCGTACCAAAGAAAGATGGCAAAATTTGAGTGTGTGTTGATTACTGTGATTTGAACAGAGCCAGTCTGAAAGATGATTTTCCACTGCCCAACATCCATATTTTGTTAGACAACTGTGCTAACTACGAGGTTTCCTCTTTTGTGGATTGCTATGTCGGATATCACCAGATCATTATGGATGATGAAAACGCGGAGAAGACATCTTTTATCACACCATGAGGAACTTATTGTTATCGAGTGATGCCGTTCAGTTTGAAGAATGCTGGAGTAACATATATGAGATCCATGACCACTATGTTTCATGACATGATGCATAAGGAGATTGAGATCTACGTGGATGATGTGATTATTAAGTCAAAAAGTCAGGCCGACCATGTAAAAGATTTAAGAAAGTTCTTTGAAAGGCTTTGCAGGTATAATCTCAAACTCAACCCGGCGAAATGTGTATTTGAAGTTTCATCTGGAAAGCTATTGGGGTTTGTAGTTAGCCGTTGGGGAATTGAATTGGATCCCTCAAAAATCAAAGCCATTCAGGATTTGCCCCTGCCCAAGAGTAGAATGGAGGTGATGAGTTTGCTTAGTAGACTGAACTACATAATCAGGTTTATTGCTCAACTCACAACCACTTGTGAGCCCATATTCAAATTGCTGAAAAAGAGTGCTACGGTAAAATGGATTGAAGATTGTCAGGAAGCGTTCGATCGAATCAAAAGATATTTGTCAAATCCGCCCGTGTTGGTACCCCCGAATCCTGGTAGGCCTTTGATCTTATATTTATCAGTCATGGACAATTCTTTCGGTTGTGTCCTGGGTCAACATGATGTCACAGGAAAAAAGGAGCAGGCTATTTATTATCTTAGCAAGAAGCTCACCGCATATGAAGCCAGGTATACTCTTCTTGAAAGGACGTGTTGTGCCCTAACTTGGGTAGCACAGAAGTTGAAGCATTATCTCTCATCCTATACTACTTATCTCATCTCCCGTATGGATCCGTTAAAGTATATCTTTCAGAAGCCTATGCCAACGGGTAGATTGGCAAAGTGGAAAATACTGCTTACCGAGTTCGACATTGTATATGTGACTCTAACCACCATGAAAGCCCAAGCCTTGGCAGATCATCTTGCTGAGAATCCCATCGATGAAGAGTACGAGCCATTAAAGACATATTTTCCTGATGAAGAAGTGTCGTGTGTTGATGAAGTCGTTATAGATGCTGATCTAGGTTGGAGGATATTTTTCGATGGAGCTGTCAATATGAAATGAGTCGGAATAGGTGCGGTTCTTATCTCTGAATTGGGACAACATTTCCCGGTAACAACACAACTTCAATTCTACTGTACTAACAATATGGCAGAGTATGAAGCCTGCATTCTTGGTTTGAGGTTAGCTGTTGATATGGGAGTCTAGGAATTATTAGTGTTGGGAGATTCAGATTTGCTCGTCCATCAAATTCAAGGCGATTGGGAGACACGATATTTGAAGCTCATCCCCTATTGACAATGCTTGCAGGAGCTATGTTAACGGTTTGTGTTAGTAAAATTTAGGCATATTCCAAGGATTCATAATGAAATTGCTGATGCTTTAGCCACTCTGTCTTCAATGCTCCAATATCCTGACAAATCCTACATCGATCCAGTGCATATACAGAGTCGTGATCAGCATGCTTACTGTAATGCGATTGAAGAAGAGCTCGATGGAGAACCTTGGTTCTTGGATATCAAG
>NW_025840952.1:0-1200 GCF_002878395.1 Capsicum annuum
ACAACCTTAGACCGGATTTGTTTTGTCACTTCTTCCTTGATCTTTAGACTTAAATCTGGCTTGAATTTTCTCATTTTTTGCTTGACTAGATCAAACTCAGAATTTATCAGCAATTTATGTGACACAATGCTAGTGCTCAACCCTGGCATATCATCATAGGACCAAGAAAACACGTCGATATACTCCCGCAATAGGTGGACGAGCTCTTCCCTTTATGGCGCCGCGAGGTGGACACTGATACTGGTCTATTTGATTTCATCATGATCTCCCAAGTTGACTATTTCAGTTTCTTCCAAATTGGGTTTTTTGCGATTCTCAAATTCCTCCATATCTTCAACTAACCGTTCCTCGTCTCGTCCTTCCAACCATCATCATCCCCTTCATTTTGTTTGTTCAGGCTTTGACATGACACAACATTGGCAGGTTTTAAGCTACTGTTACTGTAATGGACAAACAAACTAAGTTAGATGATAAGAAAATAACAAAACATATGACTAGGAGTGTTTTAGAACTAATATGGTTTTCCAAATAAATGAAGGCCTTTTCATTGAAATTTGAGAAATAATTACAACACCATGGCTTGTGACTTGCACAAATACAAGCCCCCACCTTTTTCGAAAGCAGTAAGATATGAAAATTAAGTTTTGAGATATAAAAGGTGGATCGCGGGGCCTCCTCCATATCATCACCGATTTCAAAACTATTAGTAATTTCCCTTTCATCTACCACGACGGGCGACGGGTTATGAGTAAAGTGGAGGTCCAATTTTACAAAGCCTCCCCTGGCGCAATCTGCTTCACCCCGCTGGACTCTGGGAGATCTTCTGGTATAGCATTTCATCCTTCCTACAAATCTCCTATCCCATCCCCAAGATCATCATCATCTGATATCTCTCATACGGGAAATGACTGGAATAGGAGTGGTAAGGGCCTAAACAGACTCTTTTCTGGCTCATCCTCAACCTTATCTCTTCTGGTAGGCTGATACCCTAACCCGTGCTTAGAGCTTCTCTCTGGGATCACAATAGGCTTGATAATTCCTTGTAAATTCTTGCCCAAGCCTCGACCAGATTCAAACCCATTTCTTAACATCACAGTTGCAATTATTTTGTAGATAGAAGGCATTGATATTTTGGGTGTCGAATCTCTTTCCGCAGCGTTTACAATTTCCACTGTATAGAAACTGCTACTTTTTGGAACA
>NW_025840953.1:0-4404 GCF_002878395.1 Capsicum annuum
GATTAAAGAAGCAGAGTAGTCTGCAATTTAATTTAACAGATCGAGGACACATACACATCTTCGTCTACAAGAAATCAATCATTAGAATAGTCTAATAAACAAGACTAATACATCTATAGACGGAAGATACAGTAGTGTGATTTTCTAGAAAACCCATTTCTCAATCAATCGAAAATCCATTATGCCTCAATCTAAAAACATCGTTAATATTTGATTTTGTTACTTTGTTCTTATTCTTTTTTTTTTTTTAAATCAATTACCCAGATGAGCTTTGAGTCGTGGTGTATTATCAAAAAGGGGTAGAGGGGGGCTAGGCCTAACCTTGATACAACACACAACCATTAGTGATATCAATCATAAGTGATATCACCCCACCAGAAGGCATAAACAATTATATTGCCTTCTGGTACATACACAAATCTATGCTAGCTAACAAAGAAGTTGGATTAGTCATATTTACATCTAAGACTAGGCATCATCCATTGTCACACCCCTTTTTCAACCAAAAAGATCTATTTTAATGTTTCGAAAGGGTTTTGATTTATTGAGTGACAAAAGATTGCAAATTTGTTTCGAAAAGGAATTATTTACATTTTTATTCTGAGTCGCCACTTGACATAAACTCGGTGTGCCAAGTCACCTTTTAAAATCCTTTTCAAAATCATTTGACTCTTTGAAACTCGTTTGCGAATAAAGATTTCAGCTAAGGAATTCTGTTGATCGAGGGGAAGGTGTTAGACACCCCTCGATCCCGTGGTTCGACCACGGTCGCTTGGTGGAGCGTATCGGCTAATTTTGACACTAAGAATGTACAAACCACACAAAACACCTAAAATAATCAAACAAACAAACAAAACAAAAATGAATCAAAAGTACAGTGTCCAGTCCAATTTATACAGTCCAAATATAAAAATATGAAAATAAATCCTATCTAACCTATACTAATTCTAACTATGCTCCCGTGCTTTACCCGATGCCTTGGTCTTTCACCACAAACATTTTCAAGTACAAGATACCTCGGGGTATTCCCCGGATAAATCAGTACAAGTACTTCGGGGCATTCCCCGGCCAAATGAGTATAATTGAATTAAATACGATAAACAAAACCATTCCAACACATATTTCAAACATTCCAACAATCCAACAATTCTAAATTTTTCCTACCCGCACCTATATTTGCCTATCTATTTTAACACATCATGATTATATCACGTTCCGATAATATTCAAGCTCATTCCGAAAACAACAATAACAAACAAAAGTTAATCTAATTTCACTATTTTATCAACTTCTCAATCCCATTCCCCAAATAACCAATTTTAATCCTTAATTATATATTATTTCATCACACGACCCCATAATCAATCCATAATCAAGGAAATCAAATAACGAATCAGAACAAACAAATATTAACCAATCTAACACTCAAACGTCACCAACAATGCACATGCCGAATCACATTCAACAATCACATAAGAATTAAAAGAGAGGAAAGAATTGGATCTCAATATCGCTTTCAAATATCATTCGATAAAATGAGATAAAGCCCGCACCGAAACCTCGAACTAAAACCTCGGTAACAAACCGTATAGAGAACCTCCACAACGATGTAATCCAACTCCAAACTCAGTATCAAAATTTAAAAACCCAGAAATTGATAGCGATGAAGAAAATCAAAATGGACGGGATTCGAATTCTCAAATCAGTAGCGAAGACTGATAACCGATGAGACCAAACAAAACAACAACAGAACAAACCAGCTGGATGTGAACATATCGCAAAAATAATCCAAAATAGACTGATTTCGACGAGGATTTTGCTATTATTTTTGTGTTTTTTGGCGACATGTAAGGAAAGAGGGTGGCTGGAAGTGCTTTTCCGATGACAATTCCGGTGAGGTTTTCACCGGAATAACCTCACCCTCGCCGTACCTCTCTCCTGATCTGTCTTACTCTCTCTATTTTCCCTCGTTTCTCGATCTCTCCCTCTAATTTCTATGTGGGTACAATGGTGTTTTCTGGTGGTGTGTGTGTGTGAGATGGTATTGATGATGAAGTCGGTGGGTGTTAGTGTGTGTATGTGATAGAAAAAAATGGAGAAGATGTACTGTGAGGGAGTATATATTGTTCTGTGGATGATGAAGATAATCCCTGGCCCCCTGATCATTTTCTTTGGTTAAATGGGAGTATATTCCCTTTTTTATTGTTAATGCCTTTGAAAATCAAGGCATCTTTCAAGTGGGTCCCTTTTTATTTTTACTGTCTTCTTAAAAAAAAAGGAAATAAAATATATGGGCCCCTTCCTTTTTGTTTGTTTTGCTCTCTTTCTTTGTGGAGAAGAATCGTGAGGGGTTCACGTGGATAGGGTAGTGGGGTAAGGTATAGGGTAGGGTGAGTTGGTTAGGATAAAGTTTGTTAGGGTAAGGGTTGTTATTTTGTTAGGGAGTTTGTTATTTTTTGAAGGGATAATTAAATGGGGGTAGGGTACGTGGTAAGACGAGAATAAAAAAATAGGTAAAATTGATCTTCGGGAGGGACAAAATTAGGTGTCTACATCATTCCCCCTTTGAATGTAAACATGAAGTGTTTTCAGACAAAGAAGTAGACAGCGAGACCAAATTTTGACCTCGACCATTATTTAAAGAAAGAAATAGAAGGAAGAAGGACAACTAAGTTTTAACTTAAGACATCCTACCTACCCAAGTTATGAGAGAATCAAGTCAAGGGTATTTCAAGGGATTGGAAAGAGAAGGACTATATCGGGTTGGAGAGTCGAGTGAGGTTCCATCGAGGTTCCGATCCATGGCTCTGTCATTGCATTAAAATGAAAATTACAAGTTAAAGCATAAATGAAATTACAAAAATCCTATCTATACAGCTTCTTTTGGACTCTTGACTTGATTTCATCACCCTATTCTTTAGGCGGGCTCCTAACTTGCAATTTCTTCAACTTGTTGCTTGCCTGTCAATTTCCACACCTTGTTCTCCAAGCGGGTTCCTGACTTGCTATTTCATCAACTTATTCCTATGCTTTTCAATTTCTACACCCTATTCTCCAGGCGGGTTCCTGACTTGTTATTTTATCAACTTGTTGCTATGCTTTCAATTTCTTCACCCTGTTCTGCAGGCGGGCTCCTGACTTGCTATTTCATCAACTTGTTGCTATGCTTTCAATTTCTTCACCCTGTTCTTCGGGCATGCTCCTGCAATCACATCAAAACTGAAAAAAAATTATCCCAAACAAAGAAATGCATTTTCTATGAGTTAATTGGAATGACTCGACTAAAAGGTACGTCTTATAGGAATCAAAGGGAATGACTTGACTAAAAGGTACGTCTTATAGGAATCCAAGGGGATAACTCAATTAAAAGGTACGTCTTATAGGAATCAATAGGAAATACTCGACTAATAAGGTACGTCTTATAGGGGTCAAGGGAAATGACTCGACTAAAAGGTACGTTTTATAGGAATCAAAGGAATGACTCAACTAAAAGGCACGTCTTATAGGAATCAAAGGGGACGACTCGACTAAAAGGTACGTCTTATAGGAATCAAAGGGAATGAATCGACTAAAAGGACGTCTTATAGGAATCAAAGGGGATGACTCGACTAAAAGGCACGTCTTATAGGAATCAAAGGGGATGACTCGACTAAAAGGTACGTCTTCTAGGAGTCAAGGTGAATGACTCGACTAAAAGGTACGTCTTCTAGGAATCAAGACTTAATTTAGGAAGTGCATTACCTAAGAAGCAAAATTCGGATTACCCAATCAAGGAAGTGTGTTTCCTTATCAATGTTGTTTGAATTATCAAAACAATGAAGTGCGTCTTCTTACCAAAGCTGCTTGAATTACCAAAACAAGGAAGTGCGTCTCCTAGAGATCTTGAATTATGAGTTTTACCATGGTTTTGATTACCAAACCTGTGCAACAACCTTGCCTCTTGCATTTGTTAAGGTGAGAAATTACGGCCTTTGATGTTTAGGCTCTGAAATCCTAGATCTGAATGTAACATGTATTCCTATTACATACAAAGAAAACTTGTGAGTTTAAAAACATGGTGGCTAGTTTGTGGCTTTGGCTTTTAAGGCAATTGCTCCTGCCTCCGTCATATTTAGCTTTGCTTCCAACCATTAGCATATGTCATTGACTTGTTGTATCATTGACTCAAACTCAGCTTATTAAGAGTGACTCTGAAACAAACACAATATTTCTGCTTTGTTATGTTTCTCAAATAAACCCTTTGAACCTTGGTATTTCCATGAGCTCCCCGACTTCTCTATTGACAAAACTTTCTGCATGCCTTTTTTTGGGCTCACAATCATGTCTCTTTCATGTGCTAGCTTTTGTCTTGCTTTGTGCAATTAAAGAAGCTGGTAGCCAGTTTTGAAATCTTTTCTCACTTGT
>NW_025840954.1:0-4131 GCF_002878395.1 Capsicum annuum
AAAAAAATTATGAATTACGAAGGCTTAGTTCGTATCTAAAAGAATGAGATTTTTGCTTGGTCAATTCAAACTAGTGGTTGCTTAATGAGACTCCTAGCTTAATTTAGATTGACAACAAAATGGATTTCTATATTATAATAGTAATGGTTTTAAAGTAGATAAATGATATCAAAAATAGATAGGTTTAAACTACTCTTTCAACGAATAAAGAATTGATAGTGGTCCGATAAAATAAAAACATCTACGTCAATTCATACCCATTACAATTTCATTCAATTAAGAATTTAAAAGTATCATAAAAATAGAGAAACTTCTTTTTTCCTGGTCAGGTCAATAAAGTCATGAAATTCTTCGTTTTTGATTTTTTTTTATAAAAAATGGATTTATCTGAACCAATAATGATTTTCTTTTAGTCTTTCTAGGATCGGGTCTTATATTAAGGGGTCTAGGAGTGGTATTACTTCCCAATCCAATTTATTCTGCCTTTTCCTTGGCGTTGGTTCTTTTTTGTACATCGTTATTCTATATTCTATCTAACTCCTATTTTGTAGCTGCTGTACAGCTGCTTATTTACATAGGAGCTATAAATGTTTTAATCATTTTTGCTGTGATGTTCATGAATAGTTCAGAATATTACAAAGATTTTCATCTTTGTACCGTAGGAGATGGAATTACTTCGATGGTTTGTATAAGTCTTTTTATTTCACTAATTACTACTATTTCATGTACGTCATGGTACGGTATTATTTGGACGACAAGATCAAACCAGATTATAGAGCAAGATTTTCTAGGTAATAGTCAACAAATTGGAATTCATTTATCAACAGATTTTTTTCTTCCATTTGAACTTATTTCAATAATCCTTTTAGTTGCTTTAATAGGTGCAATTGCTATAGCTCGGCATAAAAAATTTCTATTAAAACTTGGAATTCAAATAAAATTTTGTTCTGTCTTATCACATTCATTTTCCTTCAATTATATTTGAATTTCAACTGTATAAATAGAAAGACTTTAGGTCAATCTAGTACCAATATATTTCGTTTTTCCATACTTGTTATATACTAGTCAATTAAATTGGTTGAATTGTTGTTCATATTGAAAGGAGTCGAGATTGATAATGAGTTGTTTCATGATTCTCAAGCATGTACTTGTTTTGAGTGCCTATTTATTTTCTATCGGTATCTATAGATTGATAACAAGTCGAAATATGGTTAGAGCCCTCATGTGTATTTAACTTATATTGAATGTGGTTAATATAGATTTTGTAAAATTTTCTGATTTTTTTGATAATCGTCAATTAAAAGGAGACATTTTCTCAATTTTTGTTATAGCTATTGCAGCTGCTGAAGCAGCCATTGGACTGGCTATTGTTTCATCAATTTACCATAACAGAAAATTAACTCGTATCAACCAATCAAATTTGTTGAATAATTAGTATTAATCATCTAGATTCTAATATTGATAAGTCGATTTTAATTAGCATGTTTGCTACATAAGGTATGATCTTGTTTGGAAAATATAAGAAATCAAAGTATTTTGGCCTCTCTTATATTTCATAAACCAATCCCGAAGGGGGTTGATTAGAAAATTATGATAACTCATTGATTCGTCTGGTATCTAAATATATGATTTGTTTCTAAGTTTACTAGATCAAAAATTTATAACATTCAAAAACGTATAGACCTAATATTACATTCAGTAAAGATTTATGATACGTGTATAGGATGTACGCAATGTGTCTGAGCCTGCCCCACCGATGTATTAGAAATGATACCTTGGGACAGTTGTAAGGCTAAACAAATTGCTTCTGCTCCACGAACAGAGGACCGTGTTGGTTGTAAGAGATATGAATCTGCTTGTCCAACAGATTTCTTGAGTGTACGAGTTTATTTATGGCATGAAACAACTCGCAGTATGGGTCTAGCTTATTGATACGTTCGATAAAACTCTACTCGAATCCATTTAATTTTTTTTACCGACAAACCTGTGCTCGAAAATAAAAATATTTTGAGCACGGGTTTTTTTGGTCCAAGTGTATCTTGTCTTTACTACGAATTATTTTCCTTGGTTAACAATAATTGTTGTTTTTCCGATATTTGCGGGTTCTTTAATTTTCTTTCTTCCCCATAAAGGAAATCGGGTAATTAGGTGGTATACTCTGTGTATATGTATTTCAGAACTCCTTATAACGACTTATGCATTTTGTTATCATTTCCAATCGGATGATCCATTAATACAACTAGTGGAGGATTATAAATGGATCGATTTTTTTGATTTCCATTGGAGATTAGGAATAGATGGACTTTCTATAGGACCCATTTTATTAACAGGATTTATCACTACCTTAGCGACTTTGGCGGCTTGGCCAGTTACTCGAGATTCTCGATTATTCCATTTTCTCATGTTAACAATGTATAGTGGCCAAATTGGATCATTTTCATCTCGGGACCTTTTACTTTTTTTCATCATGTGGGAGTTAGAATTAATTCCTGTTTATCTACTTCTAGCCATGTGGGGAGGAAAGAAACGTCTGTAGTCAGCTACAAAATTTATTTTGTACACGGCAGGGGGTTCTGTTTTTCTCTTAATGGGAGTTTTGGGTATTGCTTTATATGGTTCTAATAAACCAACATTAAATTTTGAAACATCAGTTAATCAGTCATATCCTGTGGTTTTAGAAATAATCTTCTATATTTGATTTTTTATTGCTTTTGCTGTCAAATCGCCCATTATCCCCCTACACACATGGTTACCAGATACCCATGGAGAAGCACATTACAGTACTTGTATGCTTCTAGCTAGAATCTTATTAAAAATGGGAGCGTATGGATTAATTAGAATCAATATGGAATTATTACCTCATGCCCATTTTATATTTTCTCCTAGGTTGATGATAATAGGTACAATACAAATAATCTATGCAGCTTCAACATCTCTTGGCCAACGGAATTTAAAGAAAAGAATAGCCTATTCCTCTGTCTCTCATATGGGTTTCATAATTATAGGAATTAGTTCTCTAACCGATATGGGACTTAATGGAGCCCTTTTACAAATAATCTCTCATGGATTTATTGGTGCTGCACTTTTTTTCTTGGTGGGAATGACTTACGATAGAATCCGCCTTGTTTATCTTGACGAAATGGGTGGAATAGCTATTCCAACTCCAAAAATGTTCACGATGTTCAATAGCTTTTCGATGGCTTCCCTTGCATTACCAGGTATGAGTGGTTTTGTTGCTGAATTGATAGTATTTTTTGGAATAATTACCGGCCAAAAATATCTTTTAATAACAAAACTACTAATTACTTTTGTAATGGCAATTGGAATGATATTAACTCCTATTTATTCATTATCTATGTCACGCCAAATGTTCTATGGATACAAGCTATTTAATGCCCGGAAGGATTCTTTGTTTGATTCTGGACCTCGAGAGTTATTTCTTTCGATCTCCATCTTTTTACCTGTAATAGGTATTGGTATATACCCTAATTTCGTTCTTTCATTAGCAATTGACAAGGTCGAAGTTATTCTATCTAATTTTTTTTACAGATAATTTGGATGACTGAAATAAAAAAACCTATGTTTATTTTTAAAACCATTCTTGGACAATGAAAAAAAGTGTTTTCTTCACTTAACTCTTAAGTAAAAAAAAAGAAATTGAACTACATAAGGTAGAAAACCGTGTGAATCAATTATTGTATTGATGATTCATACGGTCCACATGTTAGTTCATACAATGCGCCGCCCACTCTTGTATTTGTAATAACTTGTCTTGAATTCAATTAAATGTTGATGGAAAAGAACCATAACTATGTAACCTTTTTCCTAATAGATTGACCCCAAAATAGCATATTAAAATTATACGAAATCCTATAGACGCTACAATTGTAGAATATGCACCCCGCAAATTTCTATGTGTTTGAGTATGTAAATAAATTGCAAATACGATCCAAGTAATAAATGCCCAAGTTTATTTTGGGTCCCAATTCCAATACGACCCCCACGCTTCATTAGCCCATACCGCTCCCGAAAGGATTCCTATGGTTAAAAAAGTAAATCCTAAACTAATAACCCGATAAATCCAATAATCCAATTGTTGAATCAATTGGGACCTGTAATAATTTTTAGCAG
>NW_025840955.1:0-1292 GCF_002878395.1 Capsicum annuum
AACTACTTCATTTCCTCTATATACTAAAGACAGAACATGCCTGGTTATCTTACCATGGTTAAAGGATAGAGGTTAGGAAAGGATCATAGGCCATTTTGTTGATTAACCTACTTTTATCATAAATAGACTTCCCTATGTGCATCATATTCCTTGATCCCTATTTTTAGTCTAATTAGCCTATTTTTTACTTATGACACCTTTCACCTTCCCATTTATACCATAATGAACCTGTTTTGGCCCTGGTCCTCCTTGGACACTGTACACCTTGACCTAGGCAAATAGCCTAAGTTGAGTGTGGCTATCATATGGTTACATGGTGTAAGATGAGAATGAAGAAGGGTTGAATAAAAGAAAAAGCATAAAATTTTGGTGTTATTCAAAAAAAGGGAGAGAGGCACCCAACATGAATATGTGTGATCAATAGAAAATAGAACAAGAAAGAGGTTAATTAGTGAGCTCCAAAAGAGTAGTGTAGTGTCAACTATGCATAGTCACTCTAAATGTCCTTGATTTTCGTGTCATCCCCAGCCTACATTATAAGCCTAAAAGAAGTCCTTTAGTGATCCTAGCTGGCATATCTAAAGGTCTTCGTAATGAAAATAAGGGCAAGCCTATGGTACTTGGCATACATTAATTGGAACTTTTTTTTTAGAGTGAGAGTCTTTTGATGATCCCCACGTTTACATTTTTGGCTTATCGTATGCGAGAAGGGTGTTTTCTTTGTTGTGAGGGGACAATGGTATTGTTGTTAGCTACTTGCTTCTTTAGATAGTGTAGCATTGGTATATGAATGGTTGTCGTTGATAAGATTGATGCCATCGCTTGAGTCCTTTGTGTTACATTATTGTTCTTTAGAGACATACTCATATGTTTTTAAGACCTTGGAGGTGGTAATAATGTTTTGATCTTAAAAAGGAAAATTGGCTGCTGAATGTGCTATGCATTCTCTTTGTTATGCTGAGTTGCTTAAGGAGAAACAATTTTCTTAAGTTAAGGGTGTTGAAGTGTGAGAATTTGCTAACATATTTAAGATCTTTAACCAAGAATAATTTTGAAGTCTTAAGAAACTTTCACAGTTTAACCAACATTAGACTCGTGATGATGGATGGGTTAGAAAAGCAATCTGTTGACATTCTGTATGATGTGTTGATAAAAGTGTCCAACTTTATATTCCCTGAAGAGTTCATCATTCTGGATTGCGATGTAGACTTTGAGGTGACCATAATCTTTGGTTGACCTTTCCTCACAACTGGAAGTGTGCTGATTGATTTAAGAGTGAATGAGCTCTTATT
>NW_025840956.1:0-1071 GCF_002878395.1 Capsicum annuum
CTGGACCAATCTTTCCTGCTGGCATTCACAGTCTTAGCAAGGATTAGCTTGATTTCCCAGTTTGAAACCTCCACCTGCCCACTAGTTTGTGGGTGGTACGGTGTAGTTACCTTATGTTGCTTAACCCCATACATTGCCAATACAGCTCTGAACAGCTTGTTGCAGAAATGTGATAAATAAGTAATATCAATATTCATATCCATACCGACGTGGTACCTTGGTTCCCAACAAGTAAGCACGGAACTTCTTGAAAGCATAAACAACCACAAGAAGCTCTTGTTCAGTGATGGTATAGTTCTTCTATGCTCCATTCAAGGCCTTTCTCACGCAGTAGATTGGATGAAATAGCTTTTCTCTTTTCTGAACAAGTATAGCACCCAAGGCTACACCACTTGCATCACACACATAATTTCAAAAGGTAGAGATCAATCGGGTGCTACAATAATAGGGGCTTCAACTAGCTTTTCTTTGAGGCATTCAAATGCCTTCAAGCAATCTTCACCAAAGTAAAACTTTGCCTCCTTCTCCAAAAGTTTGCATAATGGGTTTGCAATTTTGGAGAAGTCTTTAATAAACCTCTGATAAAAACCAGCATGACCGAGAAAACTACGAACCCCCTTCACAGAAATTAGAGGTGGTAGTCTCTCGATAACTTCAATCTTTGCTCGATCAACTTTAATTACCTTTTCAGAGACCTTATGCCAGAGAACAATGCCTTCCTTTACCATAAAATGGAACTTCTCCCAATTTAGCACCAGATTGAATTTCACACATCGCTGCAAAGCCATACTCAGATTTGCCAAGCATGACTCAAATGACTCACCTACAACCGAAAAGTCATCCATAAACACCTCCAAGGTGTCTTCAACAATATTAGAGAAAATGGACATCATACACTGCTGAAAAGTGGCAGGTGCATTACATATCCCAAATAGCATTCGTTTGAATGCAAAAGTACCATATGGGCATGTGAACGTGGTGTTCTCCTGATCTTCAAGAGCAATGCAAATCTGATTATATCCAAAATAACCATCCAAGAAATAGAACCATCCCTTTCCTGCCAATCGATCA
>NW_025840957.1:0-1179 GCF_002878395.1 Capsicum annuum
TCTCCGGGGTTTTTAAAGTTTGCTCAATACGTTTGAGCTGAACATCACTCTGCAAGTAGTGCAGATGGGAAGAAAGACGATTAATCTTAAAGATAGTTTCGTCTTTGATGCGCTGCTGCTCATGAGAAGGGAGCGGTCGGAGGAGAGGGAAGAATAACTCAGTATCCAACAATGTTGTACGAATACCATCGTAGTTACTTTGGTAAGGTCGGAGCTGATTGATAAACGGAATACCTAAAATGATATCTTCGGTGATATCTTCGGTAATGACAAAATCATTGATAAGGCAAACGCCGTTGTTACAGACATGGGCTTTGCGCAGTTGGTAATCAATGCGCATTTTTTCTCCCGTGGCTGAATACAGCCGTGAGGTACTCTTTTGAAGATATCTGGTAGGTATGAGGCCTTTGACAATACAATTACTGTCGGCGCCAGTGTCGAAAAGAGCCACTTTGTTTAGTACAAAGTCATTGTTAATAACGATTTTTACAGCAATGTGCTCACTGTAAGTCTTAATGGCCGCTACCGCTTTAGAGGTAGAAGGAGTAGCAGAGATTTCTTCTTCGGGAAAGAGAATGGGTTCTTGGAGATGATCAGTTGGAATGCTGATAGGAGGAGGAGGAGCTGTAAGGGCTTTTGGTGAGGCCGACTGTAGTACTTGCTCTGTCAAAACATGTAGTTCAACCTGATCAAGTCTACCTTTAAGGATTTTGATTTCTCCTTTCAGAACGGAGATTTCACTTTTAAGTTCAGCTATTGAAGGTTCTGAAGGTGGGTTAAATTTAGCCATAACCCTAGTCATAGAGAAAGGCTGAACAATTGGTTTTGGTTTGGAGGTGTTTTCGTCGGTAGAGAGTACGAGACGTTTGAGCTCTTGAAGATACTTAGTTCTGAGTTCTTCGTCGTCGATGTGTTCGATGATGTCAAACAGGATTTCTTTCGGTTTTTCAGTAATGACATTGATAACTTTGCGTGAGCAAACACAGAAAGTGCCTTGGCACTCACAGTCTTGCCCGGATTGAGAACTATCCGACTCATAAGCGGTGTTGATGAAATCTTCATCGCTATATTCATCTTCAGAAGAAGAATAAGAATCAGATGCTTCGGAGGGGTCTTCCATAATAGAGAAGAGCTTTTCTTTGGTTTCGTCAGGTAGATCAAGAAGATTGATCTTCTTTC
>NW_025840958.1:0-1047 GCF_002878395.1 Capsicum annuum
CCACTTGGAATTGAGTTTGGGTGTTCCAAGTCACCTTATTGAATCCCTATTCAAAAAGGAAATGACTCTTTAATTTTTATTCTTCGATCTGCGAACTAGAAATCCGGATAAGGAATTCTGTTGACCGAGGGGAAGGTGTTAGGCACCCCTCAAGTCCCGTGGTTCTAGCACGGTCGCTTTAATGACTTACGTCTGGCTCAAATTATTTTTTATTTTTTTAGGATTTATAATATTTGTTAACCTAAAAGTTGTTTGCCTCCCGCTTTTAATTTATTTTGAAATTATTTATTATATTGACGTGTGGCTTACCGATAGTAGTACTTTTCGGCCTCACCACAAATTTTGGCACGTTTCTCGCGCCTTTACGACATTTATAAGTCATCCCTATTTTCCTAATCTAAATAAGCACCTAATGGGTTTAAAACCTCCCCAACCCAATTCAATAGGCTTCAAATGGTAAATTAATTTAATTATGACGAATGGTCGGTAGCAGGGCTTTCCAACTTCATCGTCAATTTTTGCTTGTATATTAAAACTCAATTTATTTGAGATTAAGAACCTAACTTGTTCTTTTATAAGTCCGCTTCCTTGCAAATGAGTTTTTCCTCTTTTTTTTCGATCACATTTATGATTATATATTTTAATATTTTTAAACAAAAAGGATTAGTCTTAGGCTTTAACGAACAAAACTATATATAAGCCAAACAAAATTACTTAAAAGTAATTTAACATAATAGTTAATAAAGTTTAATTAATAAAATTACATTACCAAAGTTATCATAATAATGAAGTTAACAACAAAACAAAAAAAGAAAATACGTAATCAACATAACAAATTTATTTATTAAAAAATGAAAATAATAAAATGAAATAAAAAAAAAACTACTGTCCTCTTAAATCTCTTCTCAAAACTAAACTGTTGCTTTTGATTTTCTCTAGGTGATCTGCTATATTGAACCAAACTTGTGCCAATTCTATAGTCTCAAAACTGTATGAAACAATTGTACCCTTCATCAACGTCATATACTAACAAACATAAACTCCATA
>NW_025840959.1:0-1382 GCF_002878395.1 Capsicum annuum
TAATATAACGTTATAAGATTAAACGGTGGCCGTTAAGGTTATAAGGATGTTTACTAATATAAGGTTATAAGGTTAAAAGGTGGCTGTTAAGGTTATAAGGTTGTTTACTAATATAAGGTTGTTTACTTAACGCTAGTTATAAGGTTAAACGGTGGTCGTTAAGGTTATAAGGTTGTTTAATAATATAAGGTTATAAGTTTAAACGGTGGTCGTTAAGGTTATAAGGTTGTTTACTAATATAAGGTTGTTTACTTAACGGTGGCTGTTAAGTTTTATGTATAGATTAGGCTTTAATAGGTGGCCATATAGATTAGCAGGTTGGTCTCGCAAATAAAACTATAACCTTTATGCAACAGGAAGAGAATACACATGGTCTCAACAAATCTTCAAATGTAAGGTCTAGCACCTTCAACTCCAGAAACAAAGTGGAAAATAAAATAGTGGTAACTCGAGGTTTTCTCCTCGTCTAAGAGCACTTTCAACTTCAGAGTCACCAGTGTGATTGAGAAACCAATCCTGAATATAATGATAAATGTTATGTCTAAAGAATTAAAGAAATCCAAACAACAAAATTTCTTATAAGACAAAAGATTTTACCCTCAGGCGACCAACAAAAATATGAATGACAGAAGCACCAGCTTGAGCAGCAGCAGCAGCGTGACAAAAGCTAAGAAGTCGAGACAAAAGTTTGTAATAGACTTTGGTTAGAAAAGGAAATTCCAAGCATTCACCTGCAAGATATATTGCATTTGGACTTTGAATGGAAGTGGAAGTGCCAAGGTTTTGATCTCTTTTACTGCTGTTCTTAGCTTTGGATCTAGTGGCACCTGCAAATGAAAAAGTGTTAGTGCCTGTTGACCCCGTTAGAGAAAAAAGTTGCTAAGGACATAGGGTGACGTAAGGAACCTCTGGTGCGAATTGTAGGGGATTGAATTTCACTTTCATAAATTGCTGAATCAGTTACCTCACTGGAAGCATGAGAATTTGATTCCGACTCAGCAAATGCTGGTTGTGTAGGGGAAAATTCTGTTTCCGTTTCCGTTGATGGATCAGTGACTTCAGAATCTGTTACATGATCTAGAAAATGAAGTTACAGAACATTCAAGAGAACCAAATAATGTATTGTTGTCCGCCCCTTCCCATCATAGATCATCAGAAATGCAGCAGATACAATAATTTGCACCATGTTTGCACATTGACTTTGTAAGTTTTCTCAATCTATTTTGCCTCTAGCCTCTTTATATATTTCCAGCTCTCTTGCCAAATGACTTGAGAGCCTTCTTATCAGTATCTACATCTTAAGTGTACCAAATTCTGAAAACCCCCATCATATGGATTTTAAAAAGAATAGTAGTGAAGGATCAACTATCGATATAAGGTAC
>NW_025840960.1:0-1110 GCF_002878395.1 Capsicum annuum
GGATTGTTATGCCGGATATCACCAGATCTTGATGGACGAAACAGATGTAGAAAAGACTGCTTTCACCACCCCGTGGGGTACTTATTGCTACAGGGTCATGCCGTTCGATTTAAAAAATGCGGGAGCTACGTACATGAGAGCTATGACTACTATTTTTCATGACATGGTGCAAAAGGAAGTAGAAGTATATGTTGATGATGTCATTATCAAGTCCAAGACACAAGTCGATCATGTATATGACTTGAGGAAATTCTTTGAAAGATTGCGAAAGTATAATCTTAAGCTCAATCCAGCCAAGTGTGCATTTGGAGTTCCATCCAAAAAACTTTTGGGTTTTATAATTAGCCGCAGAGGCATTGAATTGGACCCCTCCAAGGTAAAATTCATTTGAGAATTGCTGCCTCCGAAGAATAAAACTGAGCTCATGAGTTTTCTTGAAAGGCTGAATTATATAAGCAGATTCATCGCTCAGCTCAGCACTACGTGTGAACCGATATTTAAGTTGTTAAAAAAGGATGCTGCTATCCAATGGACAGACGAATGTCAAGAATCATTTGATAAGATTAAAGAATATTTGGCAAATCCTCCAGTACTGGTCCCACCGAAACCTGGTAGGCCTTTATTTCTATATCTGTCAGTGATGGACAATTCTTTTGGTTGTGTTTTAGGACAACATGATATCACAGGCAAAAAGGAACAAACAATCTATTATTTAAGCAGAAAGTTCACGAGTTACGAGGTAAAATATACTCTTTTAGAAAAGACATGTTGCGCCCTAACTTTGATTGCTCAGAAGTTGAAGCACTATCTTTCGTCCTACACAACCTACCTCATATCTCAAATGGATCCTTTAAAGTATATTTTTCAAAAACCTATGCCCACAGGTAGATTGGCGAAGTGGCAGATTTTACTTACAGAATTCGACATTGTGTATGTTACTCGTACCGCTATGAAAGCGCAAGCATTGGGCGATCATTTGGCAGAGAACCCAGTTGACAATGATTATGAGCCTTTGCAAACTTACTTTCCTGATGAAGAGATAAATTCAATTGAGGAAGAAGTTCAAGATGATATGTATGCGTGGAAATTATATTTTGATGGGGCAGTCAA